>NW_027480436.1:1816195-2118894 GCF_051401765.1 Calliopsis andreniformis | reverse complement strand
CCGGAACGTAGAATTAGCCATCACTTTCAAACTGGTTGCAATTATTCCTGATATATGATGGAAGTACTGTAGTACTTTTATTGCATTTTATGCTTCGGGCGTAGACTTCTAATCCCCTGACTATTCAATCTGTTGGACCAACGCCCTAGGGTGAAGCCTACCTTGCTCGGAAAGTAGAAATGACCATAAGTTTCATACTGGTTGCAATTATTCGTTTTATACGATGGAAAAGCAGTTGTATTTATATCGTATTTTATGCTTCTGGCGTTGATTTCTTAGGCCGTAACTATTCGGTCTGGTGGAGCAACGCCCTGGAGTGAAACCTAGGTTGCCCGGAACGTAGAATTGGCCATCACTTTCATACTGGTTGCAATTATTCCTGATATATGATGGAAACACTGTTGTATTTTTTTTGCAATTTATGGTTCGGGCGTTGACTTCTAAGGCCCTAAGTATTCAATCTGTTGTATCAACGCCCTAGGGTGAAGCCTAGGTTGCTCGGAAAGTAGAAATGTCCATAAGTTTCATACTGGTTGCAATTAATCGTTTTATACGATGGAAAAACTGTTGTATTTATATTGTATTTTATGCTTCTGGCGTTGACATCTAAGGCACTAACTATTCGATCTGGTGGAGCCACGCAATAGAGTGATGCCTAGGTTGCCCGGAACGTAGAATTGGCCATCAATTTCAAACTGGTTGCAATTATACCTGTTATATGATGGAAACACTGCTGTATTTTTTTTGCATTTTATGGTTCGGGCGTTGACTTCTAAGGCCCTACCTATTCAATCCGTTGGAGGAACGCCCTAGGGTGAAGCCTAGGTTGCTCGGAAAGTTGAAATGACCATACGTTTCATACTGGTTGCAATTATTCGGTTTATACGATGGAAGAACTGTTGTATTTATATTGTATTTTATGCTTCTGGCGTTGACTTCTAAGGCACTAACTATTCGATCTGGTGGAGCCACGCCATAGAGTGAAGCCTAGGTTGCCCGGAACGTAGAATAGGCCATCACTTTCAAACTGGTTGCAATTATTCCTGTTATATAATGGAAACACTATTGTTTTTTTTTTGCGTTTTATGGTTCGGGCGTTGAATTCTAAGGCCCTAACTATTCAGTCTGTTGGGGCAACGCCCTAGGGTGAAGCCTAGGTTGCTGGGAAAGTAGAAATGACCATAAGTTTCATACTGGTTGCAATATACGTTTTATACGATGGAAAAACTGTTGTATTTATATGGTATTTTATGCTTTTGGCGTTGACTTCTAAGGCACTAACTATTCGATCTGGTGGAGCAACGCCCTAGAGTGAAGCCTAGGTTGCCCGGAACGTAGAATTGCCCATCACTTTCAAACTGGTTGCAATTATTCCTGTTATATGATGGAAACACTGTTGTATTTTTATTGCATTCTATGCTTCGGGCGTAGACTTCTAAGGCCCTAACTATTCAATCTGTTGGACCAACGCCCTAGAGTGAAGCCTAGCTTGCTCGGAAAGTAGAAATGACCATAAGTTTCATACTGCTTGCAATTATTCGTTTTATACGACGGAAAAGCTGTTGTATTTATATCGTATTTTATGCTTCTGGCGTTGACTTCTTAGGCCGTAACTATTCGGTCTGGTGGAGCAGCGCCCTGGTGTGAAACCTAGGTTGCCCGGAACGTAGAATTGGCCATCACTTTCATACTGGTTGCAATTATTCCTGATATATGATGGAAACACTGTTGTATTTTTTTTGCATTTTATGGTTCGGGCGTTAACTTCTAAGGCCCTAACTATTCAATCCGTTGGAGCAACGCTCTAGGGTGAAGCCTAGGTTGCTCGGAAAGTTGAAATGACCATAAGTTTCATACTGGTTGCAATTATTCGTTTTATACGATGGAAAAACTGTTGCATTTATATTGTATTTTATGCTTCTGGCGTTGACTTCTAAGGCACTAACTATTCGATCTGGTGGAGCCACGCCATAGAGTGAAGCCTAGGTGGCCCGGAACGTAGAATTGGCCACCACTTTCAAACTGGTTGCAATTATTCCTGTTATATGATGGAAACACTGTTGTATTTTTTTTGCGTTTTATGGTTCGGGCGTTGACTTCTAAGGCCCTAACTATTCAATCTGTTGGAGCAACGCCCTAGAGTGAAGCCTAGGTTGCCCGGAACGTGGAATTGGCCATCACTTTCAAACTGGTTACAATTATTCCTGTTATATGATGGATACACTGTTGTATTCTTATTGCATTTTATGCTTCGGGCGTTGACTTCTAAGGCACTATCTATTCGATCTGGTGGAGCAACGCCCTAGAGCGAAGCCTAGGTTGCCCGGAACGTAGAATTGGCCATCACTTTCAAACTGGTTGCAATTATTCCTGTTATATGATGGAAACACTGTTGTATTTTTCTTGCATTTTATGGTTAGGGCGTTGACTTCTAAGGTCCTAACTATTCAATTTGTTGGAGCAACGCCCTAGGGTGAAGCCTAGGTTGCTCGGAAAGTAGAAATGACCATAAGTTTCATACTGGTTGCAATTATTCGTTTTATACGATGGAAAAACTGTTGTATTTATATTGTATTTTATGCTTCTGGCGTTGACTTCTAAGGCACTAACTATTCGATCAGGTGGAGCAACGCCCTGGAGTGAAGCCTAGGTTGCCCGGAACGTAGAATTGGCCATCGCCTTCAAACTGGTTGCAATTATTCCTGTTATGTGATGGATACACTGTTGTATTTTTATTGCATTTTATGCTTCGGGCGTTGACTTCTAAGGCCCTAACTATTCAATCTGTTGGAGCAACGCCCTAGGGTGAAGCCTAGGTTGCTCGGAAAGTAGAAATGACCATAAGTTTCATACTGGTTGCAATTATTCGTTTTATACGATGGAAAAACTGTTGTATTTATATCGTATTTTATGCTTCTGGCGTTGACTTCTAAGGCACTAACTATTCGATCAGGTGGAGCAACGCCCTGGAGTGAAGCCTAGGTTGCCCGGAACGTAGAATTGGCCATCGCTTTCAAACTGGTTGCAATTATTCCTGTTATGTGATGGATACACTGTTGTATTTTTTTTGCATTTTATGTTTCGGGCGTTGACTTCTAAGGCCCTAACTATTCAATCTGTTGGAGCAACGCCCTAGGGTGAAGCCTAGGTTGCTCGGAAAGTAGAAATGACCATAAGTTTCATACTGGTTGCAATTATTCGTTTTATACGGTGGAAAAACTGTTGTATTTATATTGTATTTTATGCTTCTGGCGTTGACTCGTAAGGCACTAACTATTCGATCAGGTGGAGCAACGCCCTGGAATGAAGCCTAGGTTGCCCGGAACGTAGAATTGGCCATCACTTTCAAACTGGTTGCAATTATTCCTGTTATATGATGGAAACACTGTTGTATTTTTTTTGCATTTTATGGTTAGGGCGTTGACTTCTAAGGTCCTAACTATTCAATCTGTTGGAGCAACGCCCTAGGGTGAAGCGTAGGTTGCTCGGAAAGTAGAAATGACCATAAGTTTCATACTGGTTCCAATTATTCGTTTTATACGGTGGAAAAACTGTTGTATTTATATTGTATTTTATGCTTCTGGCGTTGACTTCTAAGGCACTAACTATTCGATCAGGTGGAGCAACGCCCTGGAGTGAAGCCTAGGTTGCCCGGAACGTAGAATTGGCCATCGCTTTCAAACTGGTTGCAATTATTCCTGTTGTGTGATGGATACACTGTTGCATTTTTATTGCATTTTATGCTTCGGGCGTTGACTTCTAAGGCCCTAACTGTTCAATCTGTTGGACCAACGCCCTAGGGTGAAGCCTAGCTTGCTCGGAAACTAGAAATGACCATATGTTTCATACTGGTTGCAATTATTCGTTTTATACGATGGAAAAGCTGTTGTATTTATATCGTATTTTATGCTTCTGGCGTTGACTTCTTAGGTCGTAACTATTCGGTCTGGTGGAGCAACGGCCTGGAGTGATACCTAGGTTGCCCGGAACGTAGAATTGGCCATCACTTTCAAACTGGTTGCAATTATTCCTGTTATATGATGGAAACACTGTTGTATTTTTTTTGCATTTTATGGTTAGGGCGTTGACTTCTAAGGTCCTCACTATTCAATCTGTTGGAGCAACGCACTAGGGTGAAGCGTAGGTTGCTCGGAAAGTAGAAATGACCATAAGTTTCATACTGGTTCCAATTATTCGTTTTATACGATGGAAAAACTGTTGTATTTATATTGTATTTTATGCTTCTGGCGTTGACTTCTTAGGCCGTAAATATTCGGTCTGGTGGAGCAACGCCCTGGAGTGAAACGTAGGTTGTCCGGAACGTAGAATTAGCCATCACTTTCAAACTGGTTGCAATTATTCCTGATATATGATGGAAGTACTGTAGTACTTTTATTGCATTTTATGCTTCGGGCGTAGACTTCTAATCCCCTGACTATTCAATCTGTTGGACCAACGCCCTAGGGTGAAGCCTACCTTGCTCGGAAAGTAGAAATGACCATAAGTTTCATACTGGTTGCAATTATTCGTTTTATACGATGGAAAAGCAGTTGTATTTATATCGTATTTTATGCTTCTGGCGTTGATTTCTTAGGCCGTAACTATTCGGTCTGGTGGAGCAACGCCCTGGAGTGAAACCTAGGTTGCCCGGAACGTAGAATTGGCCATCACTTTCATACTGGTTGCAATTATTCCTGATATATGATGGAAACACTGTTGTATTTTTTTTGCAATTTATGGTTCGGGCGTTGACTTCTAAGGCCCTAAGTATTCAATCTGTTGTATCAACGCCCTAGGGTGAAGCCTAGGTTGCTCGGAAAGTAGAAATGTCCATAAGTTTCATACTGGTTGCAATTAATCGTTTTATACGATGGAAAAACTGTTGTATTTATATTGTATTTTATGCTTCTGGCGTTGACATCTAAGGCACTAACTATTCGATCTGGTGGAGCCACGCAATAGAGTGATGCCTAGGTTGCCCGGAACGTAGAATTGGCCATCAATTTCAAACTGGTTGCAATTATACCTGTTATATGATGGAAACACTGCTGTATTTTTTTTGCATTTTATGGTTCGGGCGTTGACTTCTAAGGCCCTACCTATTCAATCCGTTGGAGGAACGCCCTAGGGTGAAGCCTAGGTTGCTCGGAAAGTTGAAATGACCATACGTTTCATACTGGTTGCAATTATTCGGTTTATACGATGGAAGAACTGTTGTATTTATATTGTATTTTATGCTTCTGGCGTTGACTTCTAAGGCACTAACTATTCGATCTGGTGGAGCCACGCCATAGAGTGAAGCCTAGGTTGCCCGGAACGTAGAATAGGCCATCACTTTCAAACTGGTTGCAATTATTCCTGTTATATAATGGAAACACTATTGTTTTTTTTTTGCGTTTTATGGTTCGGGCGTTGAATTCTAAGGCCCTAACTATTCAGTCTGTTGGGGCAACGCCCTAGGGTGAAGCCTAGGTTGCTGGGAAAGTAGAAATGACCATAAGTTTCATACTGGTTGCAATATACGTTTTATACGATGGAAAAACTGTTGTATTTATATGGTATTTTATGCTTTTGGCGTTGACTTCTAAGGCACTAACTATTCGATCTGGTGGAGCAACGCCCTAGAGTGAAGCCTAGGTTGCCCGGAACGTAGAATTGCCCATCACTTTCAAACTGGTTGCAATTATTCCTGTTATATGATGGAAACACTGTTGTATTTTTATTGCATTCTATGCTTCGGGCGTAGACTTCTAAGGCCCTAACTATTCAATCTGTTGGACCAACGCCCTAGAGTGAAGCCTAGCTTGCTCGGAAAGTAGAAATGACCATAAGTTTCATACTGCTTGCAATTATTCGTTTTATACGACGGAAAAGCTGTTGTATTTATATCGTATTTTATGCTTCTGGCGTTGACTTCTTAGGCCGTAACTATTCGGTCTGGTGCAGCAGCGCCCTGGTGTGAAACCTAGGTTGCCCGGAACGTAGAATTGGCCATCACTTTCATACTGGTTGCAATTATTCCTGATATATGATGGAAACACTGTTGTATTTTTTTTGCATTTTATGGTTCGGGCGTTAACTTCTAAGGCCCTAACTATTCAATCCGTTGGAGCAACGCTCTAGGGTGAAGCCTAGGTTGCTCGGAAAGTTGAAATGACCATAAGTTTCATACTGGTTGCAATTATTCGTTTTATACGATGGAAAAACTGTTGCATTTATATTGTATTTTATGCTTCTGGCGTTGACTTCTAAGGCACTAACTATTCGATCTGGTGGAGCCACGCCATAGAGTGAAGCCTAGGTGGCCCGGAACGTAGAATTGGCCACCACTTTCAAACTGGTTGCAATTATTCCTGTTATATGATGGAAACACTGTTGTATTTTTTTTGCGTTTTATGGTTCGGGCGTTGACTTCTAAGGCCCTAACTATTCAATCTGTTGGAGCAACGCCCTAGAGTGAAGCCTAGGTTGCCCGGAACGTGGAATTGGCCATCACTTTCAAACTGGTTACAATTATTCCTGTTATATGATGGATACACTGTTGTATTCTTATTGCATTTTATGCTTCGGGCGTTGACTTCTAAGGCACTATCTATTCGATCTGGTGGAGCAACGCCCTAGAGCGAAGCCTAGGTTGCCCGGAACGTAGAATTGGCCATCACTTTCAAACTGGTTGCAATTATTCCTGTTATATGATGGAAACACTGTTGTATTTTTCTTGCATTTTATGGTTAGGGCGTTGACTTCTAAGGTCCTAACTATTCAATTTGTTGGAGCAACGCCCTAGGGTGAAGCCTAGGTTGCTCGGAAAGTAGAAATGACCATAAGTTTCATACTGGTTGCAATTATTCGTTTTATACGATGGAAAAACTGTTGTATTTATATTGTATTTTATGCTTCTGGCGTTGACTTCTAAGGCACTAACTATTCGATCAGGTGGAGCAACGCCCTGGAGTGAAGCCTAGGTTGCCCGGAACGTAGAATTGGCCATCGCCTTCAAACTGGTTGCAATTATTCCTGTTATGTGATGGATACACTGTTGTATTTTTATTGCATTTTATGCTTCGGGCGTTGACTTCTAAGGCCCTAACTATTCAATCTGTTGGAGCAACGCCCTAGGGTGAAGCCTAGGTTGCTCGGAAAGTAGAAATGACCATAAGTTTCATACTGGTTGCAATTATTCGTTTTATACGATGGAAAAACTGTTGTATTTATATCGTATTTTATGCTTCTGGCGTTGACTTCTAAGGCACTAACTATTCGATCAGGTGGAGCAACGCCCTGGAGTGAAGCCTAGGTTGCCCGGAACGTAGAATTGGCCATCGCTTTCAAACTGGTTGCAATTATTCCTGTTATGTGATGGATACACTGTTGTATTTTTTTTGCATTTTATGTTTCGGGCGTTGACTTCTAAGGCCCTAACTATTCAATCTGTTGGAGCAACGCCCTAGGGTGAAGCCTAGGTTGCTCGGAAAGTAGAAATGACCATAAGTTTCATACTGGTTGCAATTATTCGTTTCATACGGTGGAAAAACTGTTGTATTTATATTGTATTTTATGCTTCTGGCGTTGACTCGTAAGGCACTAACTATTCGATCAGGTGGAGCAACGCCCTGGAATGAAGCCTAGGTTGCCCGGAACGTAGAATTGGCCATCACTTTCAAACTGGTTGCAATTATTCCTGTTATATGATGGAAACACTGTTGTATTTTTTTTGCATTTTATGGTTAGGGCGTTGACTTCTAAGGTCCTAACTATTCAATCTGTTGGAGCAACGCCCTAGGGTGAAGCGTAGGTTGCTCGGAAAGTAGAAATGACCATAAGTTTCATACTGGTTCCAATTATTCGTTTTATACGGTGGAAAAACTGTTGTATTTATATTGTATTTTATGCTTCTGGCGTTGACTTCTAAGGCACTAACTATTCGATCAGGTGGAGCAACGCCCTGGAGTGAAGCCTAGGTTGCCCGGAACGTAGAATTGGCCATCGCTTTCAAACTGGTTGCAATTATTCCTGTTGTGTGATGGATACACTGTTGCATTTTTATTGCATTTTATGCTTCGGGCGTTGACTTCTAAGGCCCTAACTGTTCAATCTGTTGGACCAACGCCCTAGGGTGAAGCCTAGCTTGCTCGGAAACTAGAAATGACCATATGTTTCATACTGGTTGCAATTATTCGTTTTATACGATGGAAAAGCTGTTGTATTTATATCGTATTTTATGCTTCTGGCGTTGACTTCTTAGGTCGTAACTATTCGGTCTGGTGGAGCAACGGCCTGGAGTGATACCTAGGTTGCCCGGAACGTAGAATTGGCCATCACTTTCATACTGGTTGCAATTATTCATGAAATATGGTGGAAACACTGTTGTATTTTTTTTTGCATTTTATGGTTCGGGCGTTGACTTCTAAGGCCCTAACTATTCAATCTGTTGGAGCAACGCCCTAGGGTGAAGCCTAGGTTGCTCGGAAAGTAGAAATGTCCATAAGTTTCATACTGGTTGCAATTATTCGTTTTATACGATGGAAAAACTGTTGTATTTATATTGTATTTTATGCTTCTGGCGTTGACATCTAAGGCACTAACTATTCGATCTGGTGGAGCAACGCAATAGAGTGATGCCTAGGTTGCCCGGAACGTAGAATTGGCCATCAATTTCAAACTGGTTGCAATTATACCTGTTATATGATGGAAACACTGCTGTATTTTTTTTGCATTTTATGGTTCGGGCGTTGACTTCTAAGGCCCTAACTATTCAATCCGTTGGAGGAACGCCCTAGGGTGAAGCCTAGGTTGCTCGGAAAGTTGAAATGACCATAAGTTTCATACTGGTTGCAATTATTCGGTTTATACGATGGAAGAACTGTTGTATTTATATTGTATTTTATGCTTCTGGCGTTGACTTCTAAGGCACTAACTATTCGATCTGGTGGAGCCACGCCATAGAGTGAAGCCTAGGTTGCCCGGAACGTAGAATAGGCCATCACTTTCAAACTGGTTGCAATTATTCCTGTTATATGATGGAATCACTATTGTTTCTTTTTGCGTTTTATGGTTCGGGCGTTGACTTCTAAGGCCCTAACTATTCAATCTGTTGGAGCAACGCCCTAGGGTGAAGCCTAGGTTGCTCGGAAAGTAGAAATGACCATAAGTTTCATACTGGTTGCAATTATTCGTTTTATACGGTGGAAAAACTGTTGTATTTATATTGTATTTTATGCTTCTGGCGTTGACTTCTAAGGCACTAACTATTCGATCAGGTGGAGCAACGCCATGGAATGAAGCCTAGGTTGCCCGGAACGTAGAATTGGCCATCACTTTCAAACTGGTTGCAATTATTCCTGTTATATGATGGAAACACTGTTGTATTTTTTTTGCATTTTATGGTTAGGGCGTTGACTTCTAAGGTCCTCACTATTCAATCTGTTGGAGCAACGCCCTAGGGTGAAGCGTAGGTTGCACGGAAAGTAGAAATGACCATAAGTTTCATACTGGTTCCAATTATTCGTTTTATACGATGGAAAAACTGTTGTATCTATATTGTATTTTATGCTTCTGGCGTTGACTTCTAAGGCACTAACTATTCGATCAGGTGGAGCAACGCCCTGGAGTGAAGCCTAGGTTGCCCGGAACGTAGAATTGGCCATCGCTTTCAAACTGGTTGCAATTATTCCTGTTATGTGATGGATACACTGTTGTATTTTTATTGCATTTTATGCTTCGGGCGTTGACTTCTAAGGCCCTAACTATTCAATCTGTTGGACCAACGCCCTAGGGTGAAGCCTAGCTTGCTCGGAAAGTAGAAATGACCATATCTTTCATACTGGTTGCAATTATTCGTTTTATACGATGGAAAAGCTGTTGTATTTATATCGTATTTTATGCTTCTGGCGTTGACTTCTAAGGCACTAACTATTCGATCAGGTGGAGCAACGCCCTGGAGTGAAGCCTAGGTTGCCCGGAACGTAGAATTGGCCATCGCTTTCAAACTGGTTGCAATTATTCCTGTTATGTGATGGATACACTGTTGTATTTTTTTTGCATTTTATGTTTCGGGCGTTGACTTCTAAGGCCCTAACTATTCAATCTGTTGGAGCAACGCCCTAGGGTGAAGCCTAGGTTGCTCGGAAAGTAGAAATGACCATAAGTCTCATACTGGTTGCAATTATTCGTTTTATACGGTGGAAAAACTGTTGTATTTATATTGTATTTTATGCTTCTGGCGTTGACTCGTAAGGCACTAACTATTCGATCAGGTGGAGCAACGCCCTGGAATGAAGCCTAGGTTGCCCGGAACGTAGAATTGGCCATCACTTTCAAACTGGTTGCAATTATTCCTGTTATATGATGGAAACACTGTTGTATTTTTTTTGCATTTTATGGTTAGGGCGTTGACTTCTAAGGTCCTAACTATTCAATCTGTTGGAGCAACGCCCTAGGGTGAAGCGTAGGTTGCTCGGAAAGTAGAAATGACCATAAGTTTCATACTGGTTCCAATTATTCGTTTTATACGATGGAAAAACTGTTGTATTTATATTGTATTTTATGCTTCTGGCGTTGACTTCTAAGGCACTAACTATTCGATCAGGTGGAGCAACGCCCTGGAGTGAAGCCTAGGTTGCCCGGAACGTAGAATTGGCCATCGCTTTCAAACTGGTTGCAATTATTCCTGTTGTGTGATGGATACACTGTTGCATTTTTATTGCATTTTATGCTTCGGGCGTTGACTTCTAAGGCACTAACTTTTCGATCTGGTGGAGCAACGCCCTACAGTGAAGCCTAGGTTGCCCGGAACGTAGAATTGGCCATCGCTTTCAAACTGGTTGCAATTATACCTGTTATATGATGGATACACTGTTGTATTTTTATTGCATTTTATGCTTCGGGCGTTGACTTCTAAGGCCCTAACTATTCAATCTGTTGGACCAACGCCCTAGTGTGAAGCCTATCTTGCTCGGAAAGTAGAAATGACCATATGTTTCATACTGGATGCAATTATTTGTTTTATACGATGGAAAAGCTGTTGTATTTATATCGTATTTTATGCTTCTGGCGTTGACTTCTTAGGCCGTAAATATTCGGTCTGGTGGAGCAACGCCCTGGAGTGAAACGTAGGTTGTCCGGAACGTAGAATTAGCCATCACTTTCAAACTGGTTGCAATTATTCCTGATATATGATGGAAGTACTGTAGTACTTTTATTGCATTTTATGCTTCGGGCGTAGACTTCTAATCCCCTGACTATTCAATCTGTTGGACCAACGCCCTAGGGTGAAGCCTACCTTGCTCGGAAAGTAGAAATGACCATAAGTTTCATACTGGTTGCAATTATTCGTTTTATACGATGGAAAAGCAGTTGTATTTATATCGTATTTTATGCTTCTGGCGTTGATTTCTTAGGCCGTAACTATTCGGTCTGGTGGAGCAACGCCCTGGAGTGAAACCTAGGTTGCCCGGAACGTAGAATTGGCCATCACTTTCATACTGGTTGCAATTATTCCTGATATATGATGGAAACACTGTTGTATTTTTTTTGCAATTTATGGTTCGGGCGTTGACTTCTAAGGCCCTAAGTATTCAATCTGTTGTATCAACGCCCTAGGGTGAAGCCTAGGTTGCTCGGAAAGTAGAAATGTCCATAAGTTTCATACTGGTTGCAATTAATCGTTTTATACGATGGAAAAACTGTTGTATTTATATTGTATTTTATGCTTCTGGCGTTGACATCTAAGGCACTAACTATTCGATCTGGTGGAGCAACGCAATAGAGTGATGCCTAGGTTGCCCGGAACGTAGAATTGGCCATCAATTTCAAACTGGTTGCAATTATACCTGTTATATGATGGAAACACTGCTGTATTTTTTTTGCATTTTATGGTTCGGGCGTTGACTTCTAAGGCCCTACCTATTCAATCCGTTGGAGGAACGCCCTAGGGTGAAGCCTAGGTTGCTCGGAAAGTTGAAATGACCATACGTTTCATACTGGTTGCAATTATTCGGTTTATACGATGGAAGAACTGTTGTATTTATATTGTATTTTATGCTTCTGGCGTTGACTTCTAAGGCACTAACTATTCGATCTGGTGGAGCCACGCCATAGAGTGAAGCCTAGGTTGCCCGGAACGTAGAATAGGCCATCACTTTCAAACTGGTTGCAATTATTCCTGTTATATAATGGAAACACTATTGTTTTTTTTTTGCGTTTTATGGTTCGGGCGTTGAATTCTAAGGCCCTAACTATTCAGTCTGTTGGGGCAACGCCCTAGGGTGAAGCCTAGGTTGCTGGGAAAGTAGAAATGACCATAAGTTTCATACTGGTTGCAATATACGTTTTATACGATGGAAAAACTGTTGTATTTATATGGTATTTTATGCTTTTGGCGTTGACTTCTAAGGCACTAACTATTCGATCTGGTGGAGCAACGCCCTAGAGTGAAGCCTAGGTTGCCCGGAACGTAGAATTGGCCATCACTTTCAAACTGGTTGCAATTATTCCTGTTATATGATGGAAACACTGTTGTATTTTTATTGCATTCTATGCTTCGGGCGTAGACTTCTAAGGCCCTAACTATTCAATCTGTTGGACCAACGCCCTAGAGTGAAGCCTAGCTTGCTCGGAAAGTAGAAATGACCATAAGTTTCATACTGCTTGCAATTATTCGTTTTATACGACGGAAAAGCTGTTGTATTTATATCGTATTTTATGCTTCTGGCGTTGACTTCTTAGGCCGTAACTATTCGGTCTGGTGGAGCAACGCCCTGGTGTGAAACCTAGGTTGCCCGGAACGTAGAATTGGCCATCACTTTCATACTGGTTGCAATTATTCCTGATATATGATGGAAACACTGTTGTATTTTTTTTGCATTTTATGGTTCGGGCGTTAACTTCTAAGGCCCTAACTATTCAATCCGTTGGAGCAACGCTCTAGGGTGAAGCCTAGGTTGCTCGGAAAGTTGAAATGACCATAAGTTTCATACTGGTTGCAATTATTCGTTTTATACGATGGAAAAACTGTTGCATTTATATTGTATTTTATGCTTCTGGCGTTGACTTCTAAGGCACTAACTATTCGATCTGGTGGAGCCACGCCATAGAGTGAAGCCTAGGTGGCCCGGAACGTAGAATTGGCCACCACTTTCAAACTGGTTGCAATTATTCCTGTTATATGATGGAAACACTGTTGTATTTTTTTTGCGTTTTATGGTTCGGGCGTTGACTTCTAAGGCCCTAACTATTCAATCTGTTGGAGCAACGCCCTAGAGTGAAGCCTAGGTTGCCCGGAACGTGGAATTGGCCATCACTTTCAAACTGGTTACAATTATTCCTGTTAGATGATGGATACACTGTTGTATTCTTATTGCATTTTATGCTTCGGGCGTTGACTTCTAAGGCACTATCTATTCGATCTGGTGGAGCAACGCCCTAGAGCGAAGCCTAGGTTGCCCGGAACGTAGAATTGGCCATCACTTTCAAACTGGTTGCAATTATTCCTGTTATATGATGGAAACACTGTTGTATTTTTCTTGCATTTTATGGTTAGGGCGTTGACTTCTAAGGTCCTAACTATTCAATTTGTTGGAGCAACGCCCTAGGGTGAAGCCTAGGTTGCTCGGAAAGTAGAAATGACCATAAGTTTCATACTGGTTGCAATTATTCGTTTTATACGATGGAAAAACTGTTGTATTTATATTGTATTTTATGCTTCTGGCGTTGACTTCTAAGGCACTAACTATTCGATCAGGTGGAGCAACGCCCTGGAGTGAAGCCTAGGTTGCCCGGAACGTAGAATTGGCCATCGCCTTCAAACTGGTTGCAATTATTCCTGTTATGTGATGGATACACTGTTGTATTTTTATTGCATTTTATGCTTCGGGCGTTGACTTCTAAGGCCCTAACTATTCAATCTGTTGGAGCAACGCCCTAGGGTGAAGCCTAGGTTGCTCGGAAAGTAGAAATGACCATAAGTTTCATACTGGTTGCAATTATTCGTTTTATACGATGGAAAAACTGTTGTATTTATATCGTATTTTATGCTTCTGGCGTTGACTTCTAAGGCACTAACTATTCGATCAGGTGGAGCAACGCCCTGGAGTGAAGCCTAGGTTGCCCGGAACGTAGAATTGGCCATCGCTTTCAAACTGGTTGCAATTATTCCTGTTATGTGATGGATACACTGTTGTATTTTTTTTGCATTTTATGTTTCGGGCGTTGACTTCTAAGGCCCTAACTATTCAATCTGTTGGAGCAACGCCCTAGGGTGAAGCCTAGGTTGCTCGGAAAGTAGAAATGACCATAAGTTTCATACTGGTTGCAATTATTCGTTTTATACGGTGGAAAAACTGTTGTATTTATATTGTATTTTATGCTTCTGGCGTTGACTCGTAAGGCACTAACTATTCGATCAGGTGGAGCAACGCCCTGGAATGAAGCCTAGGTTGCCCGGAACGTAGAATTGGCCATCACTTTCAAACTGGTTGCAATTATTCCTGTTATATGATGGAAACACTGTTGTATTTTTTTTGCATTTTATGGTTAGGGCGTTGACTTCTAAGGTCCTAACTATTCAATCTGTTGGAGCAACGCCCTAGGGTGAAGCGTAGGTTGCTCGGAAAGTAGAAATGACCATAAGTTTCATACTGGTTCCAATTATTCGTTTTATACGGTGGAAAAACTGTTGTATTTATATTGTATTTTATGCTTCTGGCGTTGACTTCTAAGGCGCTAACTATTCGATCAGGTGGAGCAACGCCCTGGAGTGAAGCCTAGGTTGCCCGGAACGTAGAATTGGCCATCGCTTTCAAACTGGTTGCAATTATTCCTGTTGTGTGATGGATACACTGTTGCATTTTTATTGCATTTTATGCTTCGGGCGTTGACTTCTAAGGCCCTAACTGTTCAATCTGTTGGACCAACGCCCTAGGGTGAAGCCTAGCTTGCTCGGAAACTAGAAATGACCATATGTTTCATACTGGTTGCAATTATTCGTTTTATACGATGGAAAAGCTGTTGTATTTATATCGTATTTTATGCTTCTGGCGTTGACTTCTTAGGTCGTAACTATTCGGTCTGGTGGAGCAACGGCCTGGAGTGATACCTAGGTTGCCCGGAACGTAGAATTGGCCATTACTTTCAAACTGGTTGCAATTATTCCTGTTATATGATGGAAACACTGTTGTATTTTTTTTGCATTTTATGGTTTGGGCGTTGACTTCTAAGGTCCTCACTATTCAATCTGTTGGAGCAACGCACTAGGGTGAAGCGTAGGTTGCTCGGAAAGTAGAAATGACCATAAGTTTCATACTGGTTCCAATTATTCGTTTTATACGATGGAAAAACTGTTGTATTTATATTGTATTTTATGCTTCTGGCGTTGACTTCTAAGGCACTAACTATTCGATCAGGTGGAGCAACGCCCTGGAGTGAAGCCTAGGTTGCCCGGAACGTAGAATTGGCCATCGCTTTCAAACTGGTTGCAATTATTCCTGTTATGTGATGGATACACTGTTGTATTTTTATTGCATTTTATGCTTCGGGCGTTGACTTCTAAGGCCCTAACTATTCAATCTGTTGGACCAACGCCCTAGGGTGAAGCCTAGCTTGCTCGGAAAGTAGAAATGAACATATCTTTCATACTGGTTGCAATTATTCGTTCTATACGATGGAAAAGCTGTTGTATTTATATCGTATTTTATGCTTCTGGCGTTGACTTCTAAGGCACTAACTATTCGATCAGGTGGAGCAACGCCCTGGAGTGAAGCCTAGGTTGCCCGGAACGTAGAATTGGCCATCGCTTTCAAACTGGTTGCAATTATTCCTGTTATGTGATGGATACACTGTTGTATTTTTTTTGCATTTTATGTTTCGGGCGTTGACTTCTAAGGCCCTAACTATTCAATCTGTTGGAGCAACGCCCTAGGGTGAAGCCTAGGTTGCTCGGAAAGTAGAAATGACCATAAGTTTCATACTGGTTGCAATTATTCGTTTTATACGGTGGAAAAACTGTTGTATTCTTATTGCATTTTATGCTTCTGGCGTTGACTTCTAAGGCACTATCTATTCGATCTGGTGGAGCAACGCCCTAGAGCGAAGCCTAGGTTGCCCGGAACGTAGAATTGGCCATCACTTTCAAACTGGTTGCAATTATTCCTGTTATATGATGGAAACACTGTTGTATTTTTCTTGCATTTTATGGTTAGGGCGTTGACTTCTAAGGTCCTAACTATTCAATTTGTTGGAGCAACGCCCTAGGGTGAAGCCTAGGTTGCTCGGAAAGTAGAAATGACCATAAGTTTCATACTGGTTGCAATTATTCGTTTTATACGATGGAAAAACTGTTGTATTTATATTGTATTTTATGCTTCTGGCGTTGACTTCTAAGGCACTAACTATTCGATCAGGTGGAGCAACGCCCTGGAGTGAAGCCTAGGTTGCCCGGAACGTAGAATTGGCCATCGCCTTCAAACTGGTTGCAATTATTCCTGTTATGTGATGGATACACTGTTGTATTTTTATTGCATTTTATGCTTCGGGCGTTGACTTCTAAGGCCCTAACTATTCAATCTGTTGGAGCAACGCCCTAGGGTGAAGCCTAGGTTGCTCGGAAAGTAGAAATGACCATAAGTTTCATACTGGTTGCAATTATTCGTTTTATACGATGGAAAAACTGTTGTATTTATATCGTATTTTATGCTTCTGGCGTTGACTTCTAAGGCACTAACTATTCGATCAGGTGGAGCAACGCCCTGGAGTGAAGCCTAGGTTGCCCGGAACGTAGAATTGGCCATCGCTTTCAAACTGGTTGCAATTATTCCTGTTATGTGATGGATACACTGTTGTATTTTTTTTGCATTTTATGTTTCGGGCGTTGACTTCTAAGGCCCTAACTATTCAATCTGTTGGAGCAACGCCCTAGGGTGAAGCCTAGGTTGCTCGGAAAGTAGAAATGACCATAAGTTTCATACTGGTTGCAATTATTCGTTTTATACGGTGGAAAAACTGTTGTATTTATATTGTATTTTATGCTTCTGGCGTTGACTCGTAAGGCACTAACTATTCGATCAGGTGGAGCAACGCCCTGGAATGAAGCCTAGGTTGCCCGGAACGTAGAATTGGCCATCACTTTCAAACTGGTTGCAATTATTCCTGTTATATGATGGAAACACTGTTGTATTTTTTTTGCATTTTATGGTTAGGGCGTTGACTTCTAAGGTCCTAACTATTCAATCTGTTGGAGCAACGCCCTAGGGTGAAGCGTAGGTTGCTCGGAAAGTAGAAATGACCATAAGTTTCATACTGGTTCCAATTATTCGTTTTATACGGTGGAAAAACTGTTGTATTTATATTGTATTTTATGCTTCTGGCGTTGACTTCTAAGGCACTAACTATTCGATCAGGTGGAGCAACGCCCTGGAGTGAAGCCTAGGTTGCCCGGAACGTAGAATTGGCCATCGCTTTCAAACTGGTTGCAATTATTCCTGTTGTGTGATGGATACACTGTTGCATTTTTATTGCATTTTATGCTTCGGGCGTTGACTTCTAAGGCCCTAACTGTTCAATCTGTTGGACCAACGCCCTAGGGTGAAGCCTAGCTTGCTCGGAAACTAGAAATGACCATATGTTTCATACTGGTTGCAATTATTCGTTTTATACGATGGAAAAGCTGTTGTATTTATATCGTATTTTATGCTTCTGGCGTTGACTTCTTAGGTCGTAACTATTCGGTCTGGTGGAGCAACGGCCTGGAGTGATACCTAGGTTGCCCGGAACGTAGAATTGGCCATTACTTTCAAACTGGTTGCAATTATTCCTGTTATATGATGGAAACACTGTTGTATTTTTTTTGCATTTTATGGTTTGGGCGTTGACTTCTAAGGTCCTCACTATTCAATCTGTTGGAGCAACGCACTAGGGTGAAGCGTAGGTTGCTCGGAAAGTAGAAATGACCATAAGTTTCATACTGGTTCCAATTATTCGTTTTATACGATGGAAAAACTGTTGTATTTATATTGTATTTTATGCTTCTGGCGTTGACTTCTAAGGCACTAACTATTCGATCAGGTGGAGCAACGCCCTGGAGTGAAGCCTAGGTTGCCCGGAACGTAGAATTGGCCATCGCTTTCAAACTGGTTGCAATTATTCCTGTTATGTGATGGATACACTGTTGTATTTTTATTGCATTTTATGCTTCGGGCGTTGACTTCTAAGGCCCTAACTATTCAATCTGTTGGACCAACGCCCTAGGGTGAAGCCTAGCTTGCTCGGAAAGTAGAAATGAACATATCTTTCATACTGGTTGCAATTATTCGTTCTATACGATGGAAAAGCTGTTGTATTTATATCGTATTTTATGCTTCTGGCGTTGACTTCTAAGGCACTAACTATTCGATCAGGTGGAGCAACGCCCTGGAGTGAAGCCTAGGTTGCCCGGAACGTAGAATTGGCCATCGCTTTCAAACTGGTTGCAATTATTCCTGTTATGTGATGGATACACTGTTGTATTTTTTTTGCATTTTATGTTTCGGGCGTTGACTTCTAAGGCCCTAACTATTCAATCTGTTGGAGCAACGCCCTAGGGTGAAGCCTAGGTTGCTCGGAAAGTAGAAATGACCATAAGTTTCATACTGGTTGCAATTATTCGTTTTATACGGTGGAAAAACTGTTGTATTTATATTGTATTTTATGCTTCTGGCGTTGACTCGTAAGGCACTAACTATTCGATCAGGTGGAGCAACGCCCTGGAATGAAGCCTAGGTTGCCCGGAACGTAGAATTGGCCATCACTTTCAAACTGGTTGCAATTATTCCTGTTATATGATGGAAACACTGTTGTATTTTTTTTGCATTTTATGGTTAGGGCGTTGACTTCTAAGGTCCTAACTATTCAATCTGTTGGAGCAACGCCCTAGGGTGAAGCGTAGGTTGCTCGGAAAGTAGAAATGACCATAAGTTTCATACTGGTTCCAATTATTCGTTTTATACGATGGAAAAACTGTTGTATTTATATTGTATTTTATGCTTCTGGCGTTGATTTCTAAGGCACTAACTATTCGATCAGGTGGAGCAACGCCCTGGAGTGAAGCCTAGGTTGCCCGGAACGTAGAATTGGCCATCGCTTTCAAACTGGTTGCAATTATTCCTGTTGTGTGATGGATACACTGTTGCATTTTTATTGCATTTTATGCTTCGGGCGTTGACTTCTAAGGCCCTAACTGTTCAATCTGTTGGACCAACGCCCTAGGGTGAAGCCGAGCTTGCTCGGAAAGTAGAAATGACCATATGTTTCATACTGGTTGCAATTATTCGTTTTATACGATGGAAAAGCTGTTGTATTTATATCGTATTTTATGCTTCTGGCGTTGACTTCTTAGGTCGTAACTATTCGGTCTGGTGGAGCAACGGCCTGGAGTGATACCTAGGTTGCCCGGAACGTAGAATTGGCCATCACTTTCATACTGGTTGCAATTATTCATGAAATATGGTGGAAACACTGTTGTATTTTTTTTTGCATTTTATGGTTCGGGCGTTGACTTCTAAGGCCCTAACTATTCAATCTGTTGGAGCAACGCCCTAGGGTGAAGCCTAGGTTGCTCGGAAAGTAGAAATGTCCATAAGTTTCATACTGGTTGCAATTATTCGTTTTATACGATGGAAAAACTGTTGTATTTATATTGTATTTTATGCTTCTGGCGTTGACATCTAAGGCACTAACTATTCGATCTGGTGGAGCAACGCAATAGAGTGATGCCTAGGTTGCCCGGAACGTAGAATTGGCCATCAATTTCAAACTGGTTGCAATTATACCTGTTATATGATGGAAACACTGCTGTATTTTTTTTGCATTTTATGGTTCGGGCGTTGACTTCTAAGGCCCTAACTATTCAATCCGTTGGAGGAACGCCCTAGGGTGAAGCCTAGGTTGCTCGGAAAGTTGAAATGACCATAAGTTTCATACTGGTTGCAATTATTCGGTTTATACGATGGAAGAACTGTTGTATTTATATTGTATTTTATGCTTCTGGCGTTGACTTCTAAGGCACTAACTATTCGATCTGGTGGAGCCACGCCATAGAGTGAAGCCTAGGTTGCCCGGAACGTAGAATAGGCCATCACTTTCAAACTGGTTGCAATTATTCCTGTTATATGATGGAATCACTATTGTTTCTTTTTGCGTTTTATGGTTCGGGCGTTGACTTCTAAGGCCCTAACTATTCAATCTGTTGGAGCAACGCCCTAGGGTGAAGCCTAGGTTGCTCGGAAAGTAGAAATGACCATAAGTTTCATACTGGTTGCAATTATTCGTTTTATACGGTGGAAAAACTGTTGTATTTATATTGTATTTTATGCTTCTGGCGTTGACTTCTAAGGCACTAACTATTCGATCAGGTGGAGCAACGCCATGGAATGAAGCCTAGGTTGCCCGGAACGTAGAATTGGCCATCACTTTCAAACTGGTTGCAATTATTCCTGTTATATGATGGAAACACTGTTGTATTTTTTTTGCATTTTATGGTTAGGGCGTTGACTTCTAAGGTCCTCACTATTCAATCTGTTGGAGCAACGCCCTAGGGTGAAGCGTAGGTTGCACGGAAAGTAGAAATGACCATAAGTTTCATACTGGTTCCAATTATTCGTTTTATACGATGGAAAAACTGTTGTATTTATATTGTATTTTATGCTTCTGGCGTTGACTTCTAAGGCACTAACTATTCGATCAGGTGGAGCAACGCCCTGGAGTGAAGCCTAGGTTGCCCGGAACGTAGAATTGGCCATCGCTTTCAAACTGGTTGCAATTATTCCTGTTATGTGATGGATACACTGTTGTATTTTTATTGCATTTTATGCTTCGGGCGTTGACTTCTAAGGCCCTAACTATTCAATCTGTTGGACCAACGCCCTAGGGTGAAGCCTAGCTTGCTCGGAAAGTAGAAATGACCATATCTTTCATACTGGTTGCAATTATTCGTTTTATACGATGGAAAAGCTGTTGTATTTATATCGTATTTTATGCTTCTGGCGTTGACTTCTAAGGCACTAACTATTCGATCAGGTGGAGCAACGCCCTGGAGTGAAGCCTAGGTTGCCCGGAACGTAGAATTGGCCATCGCTTTCAAACTGGTTGCAATTATTCCTGTTATGTGATGGATACACTGTTGTATTTTTTTTGCATTTTATGTTTCGGGCGTTGACTTCTAAGGCCCTAACTATTCAATCTGTTGGAGCAACGCCCTAGGGTGAAGCCTAGGTTGCTCGGAAAGTAGAAATGACCATAAGTCTCATACTGGTTGCAATTATTCGTTTTATACGGTGGAAAAACTGTTGTATTTATATTGTATTTTATGCTTCTGGCGTTGACTCGTAAGGCACTAACTATTCGATCAGGTGGAGCAACGCCCTGGAATGAAGCCTAGGTTGCCCGGAACGTAGAATTGGCCATCACTTTCAAACTGGTTGCAATTATTCCTGTTATATGATGGAAACACTGTTGTATTTTTTTTGCATTTTATGGTTAGGGCGTTGACTTCTAAGGTCCTAACTATTCAATCTGTTGGAGCAACGCCCTAGGGTGAAGCGTAGGTTGCTCGGAAAGTAGAAATGACCATAAGTTTCATACTGGTTCCAATTATTCGTTTTATACGATGGAAAAACTGTTGTATTTATATTGTATTTTATGCTTCTGGCGTTGACTTCTAAGGCACTAACTATTCGATCAGGTGGAGCAACGCCCTGGAGTGAAGCCTAGGTTGCCCGGAACGTAGAATTGGCCATCGCTTTCAAACTGGTTGCAATTATTCCTGTTGTGTGATGGATACACTGTTGCATTTTTATTGCATTTTATGCTTCGGGCGTTGACTTCTAAGGCCCTAACTATTCAATCTGTTGGACCAACGCCCTAGGGTGAAGCCTAGCTTGCTCGGAAAGTACAAATGACCATATGTTTCATACTGGTTGCAATTATTCGTTTTATACGATGGAAAAGCTGTTGTATTTATATCGTATTTTATGCTTCTGGCGTTGACTTCTTAGGTCGTAACTATTCGGTCTGGTGGAGCAACGGCCTGGAGTGATACCTAGGTTGCCCGGAACGTAGAATTGGCCATCACTTTCATACTGGTTGCAATTATTCATGAAATATGGTGGAAACACTGTTGTATTTTTATTTGCATTTTATGGTTCGGGCGTTGACTTCTAAGGCCCTAACTATTCAATCTGTTGGAGCAACGCCCTAGGGTGAAGCCTAGGTTGCTCGGAAAGTAGAAATGTCCATAAGTTTCATACTGGTTGCAATTATTCGTTTTATACGATGGAAAAACTGTTGTATTTATATTGTATTTTATGCTTCTGGCGTTGACTTCTAAGGCACTAACTATTCGATCAGGTGGAGCAACGCCCTGGAGTGAAGCCTAGGTTGCCCGGAACGTAGAATTGGCCATCGCTTTCAAACTGGTTGCAATTATTCCTGTTATGTGATGGATACACTGTTGTATTTTTATTGCATTTTATGCTTCGGGCGTTGACTTCTAAGGCCCTAACTATTCAATCTGTTGGACCAACGCCCTAGGGTGAAGCCTAGCTTGCTCGGAAAGTAGAAATGAACATATCTTTCATACTGGTTGCAATTATTCGTTCTATACGATGGAAAAGCTGTTGTATTTATATCGTATTTTATGCTTCTGGCGTTGACTTCTAAGGCACTAACTATTCGATCAGGTGGAGCAACGCCCTGGAGTGAAGCCTAGGTTGCCCGGAACGTAGAATTGGCCATCGCTTTCAAACTGGTTGCAATTATTCCTGTTATGTGATGGATACACTGTTGTATTTTTTTTGCATTTTATGTTTCGGGCGTTGACTTCTAAGGCCCTAACTATTCAATCTGTTGGAGCAACGCCCTAGGGTGAAGCCTAGGTTGCTCGGAAAGTAGAAATGACCATAAGTTTCATACTGGTTGCAATTATTCGTTTTATACGGTGGAAAAACTGTTGTATTTATATTGTATTTTATGCTTCTGGCGTTGACTCGTAAGGCACTAACTATTCGATCAGGTGGAGCAACGCCCTGGAATGAAGCCTAGGTTGCCCGGAACGTAGAATTGGCCATCACTTTCAAACTGGTTGCAATTATTCCTGTTATATGATGGAAACACTGTTGTATTTTTTTTGCATTTTATGGTTAGGGCGTTGACTTCTAAGGTCCTAACTATTCAATCTGTTGGAGCAACGCCCTAGGGTGAAGCGTAGGTTGCTCGGAAAGTAGAAATGACCATAAGTTTCATACTGGTTCCAATTATTCGTTTTATACGATGGAAAAACTGTTGTATTTATATTGTATTTTATGCTTCTGGCGTTGATTTCTAAGGCACTAACTATTCGATCAGGTGGAGCAACGCCCTGGAGTGAAGCCTAGGTTGCCCGGAACGTAGAATTGGCCATCGCTTTCAAACTGGTTGCAATTATTCCTGTTGTGTGATGGATACACTGTTGCATTTTGATTGCATTTTATGCTTCGGGCGTTGACTTCTAAGGCCCTAACTGTTCAATCTGTTGGACCAACGCCCTAGGGTGAAGCCGAGCTTGCTCGGAAAGTAGAAATGACCATATGTTTCATACTGGTTGCAATTATTCGTTTTATACGATGGAAAAGCTGTTGTATTTATATCGTATTTTATGCTTCTGGCGTTGACTTCTTAGGTCGTAACTATTCGGTCTGGTGGAGCAACGGCCTGGAGTGATACCTAGGTTGCCCGGAACGTAGAATTGGCCATCACTTTCATACTGGTTGCAATTATTCATGAAATATGGTGGAAACACTGTTGTATTTTTTTTTGCATTTTATGGTTCGGGCGTTGACTTCTAAGGCCCTAACTATTCAATCTGTTGGAGCAACGCCCTAGGGTGAAGCCTAGGTTGCTCGGAAAGTAGAAATGTCCATAAGTTTCATACTGGTTGCAATTATTCGTTTTATACGATGGAAAAACTGTTGTATTTATATTGTATTTTATGCTTCTGGCGTTGACATCTAAGGCACTAACTATTCGATCTGGTGGAGCAACGCAATAGAGTGATGCCTAGGTTGCCCGGAACGTAGAATTGGCCATCAATTTCAAACTGGTTGCAATTATACCTGTTATATGATGGAAACACTGCTGTATTTTTTTTGCATTTTATGGTTCGGGCGTTGACTTCTAAGGCCCTAACTATTCAATCCGTTGGAGGAACGCCCTAGGGTGAAGCCTAGGTTGCTCGGAAAGTTGAAATGACCATAAGTTTCATACTGGTTGCAATTATTCGGTTTATACGATGGAAGAACTGTTGTATTTATATTGTATTTTATGCTTCTGGCGTTGACTTCTAAGGCACTAACTATTCGATCTGGTGGAGCCACGCCATAGAGTGAAGCCTAGGTTGCCCGGAACGTAGAATAGGCCATCACTTCCAAACTGGTTGCAATTATTCCTGTTATATGATGGAATCACTATTGTTTCTTTTTGCGTTTTATGGTTCGGGCGTTGACTTCTAAGGCCCTAACTATTCAATCTGTTGGAGCAACGCCCTAGGGTGAAGCCTAGGTTGCTCGGAAAGTAGAAATGACCATAAGTTTCATACTGGTTGCAATTATTCGTTTTATACGGTGGAAAAACTGTTGTATTTATATTGTATTTTATGCTTCTGGCGTTGACTTCTAAGGCACTAACTATTCGATCAGGTGGAGCAACGCCATGGAATGAAGCCTAGGTTGCCCGGAACGTAGAATTGGCCATCACTTTCAAACTGGTTGCAATTATTCCTGTTATATGATGGAAACACTGTTGTATTTTTTTTGCATTTTATGGTTAGGGCGTTGACTTCTAAGGTCCTCACTATTCAATCTGTTGGAGCAACGCCCTAGGGTGAAGCGTAGGTTGCACGGAAAGTAGAAATGACCATAAGTTTCATACTGGTTCCAATTATTCGTTTTATACGATGGAAAAACTGTTGTATTTATATTGTATTTTATGCTTCTGGCGTTGACTTCTAAGGCACTAACTATTCGATCAGGTGGAGCAACGCCCTGGAGTGAAGCCTAGGTTGCCCGGAACGTAGAATTGGCCATCGCTTTCAAACTGGTTGCAATTATTCCTGCTATGTGATGGATACACTGTTGTATTTTTATTGCATTTTATGCTTCGGGCGTTGACTTCTAAGGCCCTAACTATTCAATCTGTTGGACCAACGCCCTAGGGTGAAGCCTAGCTTGCTCGGAAAGTAGAAATGACCATATCTTTCATACTGGTTGCAATTATTCGTTTTATACGATGGAAAAGCTGTTGTATTTATATCGTATTTTATGCTTCTGGCGTTGACTTCTAAGGCACTAACTATTCGATCAGGTGGAGCAACGCCCTGGAGTGAAGCCTAGGTTGCCCGGAACGTAGAATTGGCCATCGCTTTCAAACTGGATGCAATTATTCCTGTTATGTGATGGATACACTGTTGTATTTTTTTTGCATTTTATGTTTCGGGCGTTGACTTCTAAGGCCCTAACTATTCAATCTGTTGGAGCAACGCCCTAGGGTGAAGCCTAGGTTGCTCGGAAAGTAGAAATGACCATAAGTCTCATACTGGTTGCAATTATTCGTTTTATACGGTGGAAAAACTGTTGTATTTATATTGTATTTTATGCTTCTGGCGTTGACTCGTAAGGCACTAACTATTCGATCAGGTGGAGCAACGCCCTGGAATGAAGCCTAGGTTGCCCGGAACGTAGAATTGGCCATCACTTTCAAACTGGTTGCAATTATTCCTGTTATATGATGGAAACACTGTTGTATTTTTTTTGCATTTTATGGTTAGGGCGTTGACTTCTAAGGTCCTAACTATTCAATCTGTTGGAGCAACGCCCTAGGGTGAAGCGTAGGTTGCTCGGAAAGTAGAAATGACCATAAGTTTCATACTGGTTCCAATTATTCGTTTTATACGATGGAAAAACTGTTGTATTTATATTGTATTTTATGCTTCTGGCGTTGACTTCTAAGGCACTAACTATTCGATCAGGTGGAGCAACGCCCTGGAGTGAAGCCTAGGTTGCCCGGAACGTAGAATTGGCCATCGCTTTCAAACTGGTTGCAATTATTCCTGTTGTGTGATGGATACACTGTTGCATTTTTATTGCATTTTATGCTTCGGGCGTTGACTTCTAAGGCCCTAACTATTCAATCTGTTGGACCAACGCCCTAGGGTGAAGCCTAGCTTGCTCGGAGAGTACAAATGACCATATGTTTCATACTGGTTGCAATTATTCGTTTTATACGATGGAAAAGCTGATGTATTTATATCGTATTTTATGCTTCTGGCGTTGACTTCTTAGGTCGTAACTATTCGGTCTGGTGGAGCAACGGCCTGGAGTGATACCTAGGTTGCCCGGAACGTAGAATTGGCCATCACTTTCATACTGGTTGCAATTATTCATGAAATATGGTGGAAACACTGTTGTATTTTTATTTGCATTTTATGGTTCGGGCGTTGACTTCTAAGGCCCTAACTATTCAATCTGTTGGAGCAACGCCCTAGGGTGAAGCCTAGGTTGCTCGGAAAGTACAAATGTCCATAAGTTTCATACTGGTTGCAATTATTCGTTTTATACGATGGAAAAACTGTTGTATTTATATTGTATTTTATGCTTCTGGCGTTGACTTCTAAGGCACTAACTATTCGATCTGGTGGAGCAACGCAATAGAGTGATGCCTAGGTAGCCCGGAACGTAGAATTGGCCATCAATTTAAAACTGGTTGCAATTATACCTGTTATATGATGGAAACACTGCTGTATTTTTTTTGCATTTTATGGTTCGGGCGTTGACTTCTAAGGCCCTAACTATTCAATCCGTTGGAGCAACGCCCTAGGGTGAAGCCTAGGTTGCTCGGAAAGTTGAAATGACCATAAGTTTCATACTGGTTGCAATTATTCGGTTTATACGATGGAAGAACTGTTGTATTTATATTGTATTTTATGCTTCTGGCGTTGACTTCTAAGGCACTAACTATTCGATCTGGTGGAGCCACGCCATAGAGTGAAGCCTAGGTTGCCCGGAACGTAGAATAGGTCATCACTTTCAAACTGGTTGCAATTATTCCTGTTATATGATGGAAACACTATTGTTTTTTTTTTTTGCGTTTTATGGTTCGGGCGTTGACTTCTAAGGTCCTAACTATTCAATCTGTTGGAGCAACGCCCTAGGGTGAAGCGTAGGTTGCTCGGAAAGTAGAAATGACCATAAGTTTCATACTGGTTCCAATTATTCGTTTTATACGATGGAAAAACTGTTGTATTTATATTGTATTTTATGCTTCTGGCGTTGACTTCTAAGGCACTAACTATTCGATCAGGTGGAGCAACGCCCTGGAGTGAAGCCTAGGTTGCCCGGAACGTAGAATTGGCCATCGCTTTCAAACTGGTTGCAATTATTCCTGTTGTGTGATGGATACACTGTTGCATTTTTATTGCATTTTATGCTTCGGGCGTTGACTTCTAAGGCCCTAACTATTCAATCTGTTGGACCAACGCCCTAGGGTGAAGCCTAGCTTGCTCGGAAAGTACAAATGACCATATGTTTCATACTGGTTGCAATTATTCGTTTTATACGATGGAAAAGCTGTTGTATTTATATCGTATTTTATGCTTCTGGCGTTGACTTCTTAGGTCGTAACTATTCGGTCTGGTGGAGCAACGGCCTGGAGTGATACCTAGGTTGCCCGGAACGTAGAATTGGCCATCACTTTCATACTGGTTGCAATTATTCATGAAATATGGTGGAAACACTGTTGTATTTTTATTTGCATTTTATGGTTCGGGCGTTGACTTCTAAGGCCCTAACTATTCAATCTGTTGGAGCAACGCCCTAGGGTGAAGCCTAGGTTGCTCGGAAAGTAGAAATGTCCATAAGTTTCATACTGGTTGCAATTATTCGTTTTATACGATGGAAAAACTGTTGTATTTATATTGTATTTTATGCTTCTGGCGTTGACTTCTAAGGCACTAACTATTCGATCTGGTGGAGCAACGCAATAGAGTGATGCCTAGGTAGCCCGGAACGTAGAATTGGCCATCAATTTAAAACTGGTTGCAATTATACCTGTTATATGATGGAAACACTGCTGTATTTTTTTTGCATTTTATGGTTCGGGCGTTGACTTCTAAGGCCCTAACTATTCAATCCGTTGGAGCAACGCCCTAGGGTGAAGCCTAGGTTGCTCGGAAAGTTGAAATGACCATAAGTTTCATACTGGTTGCAATTATTCGGTTTATACGATGGAAGAACTGTTGTATTTATATTGTATTTTATGCTTCTGGCGTTGACTTCTAAGGCACTAACTATTCGATCTGGTGGAGCCACGCCATAGAGTGAAGCCTAGGTTGCCCGGAACGTAGAATAGGTCATCACTTTCAAACTGGTTGTAATTATTCCTGTTATATGATGGAAACACTATTGTTTTTTTTTTTTGCGTTTTATGGTTCGGGCGTTGACTTCTAAGGTCCTAACTATTCAGTCTGTTGGGGCAACGCCCTAGGGTGAAGCCTAGGTTGCTCAGAAAGTAGAAATGTCCATAAGTTTCATACTGGTTGCAATTATTCGTTTTATACGATTGAAAGCTGTTGTATTTATATTGTATTTTATGCTTCTGGCGTTGACTTCTAAGGCACTAACTATTCGATCAGGTGGAGCAACGCCCTGGAATGAAGCCTAGGTTGGCCGGAACGTAGAATTGGCCATCGCTTTCAAACTGGTTGCAATTATTCCTGTTATATGATGGATACACTGTTGTATTTTTATTGCATTTTATGCTTCGGGCGTTGACTTCTGAGGCACTAACTTTTCGATCTGGTGGAGCAACGCCCTACAGTGAAGCCTAGGTTGCCCGGAACGTAGAATTGGCCATCGCTTTCAAACTGGTTGCAATTATACCTGTTATATGATGGATACACTGTTGTATTTTTATTGCATTTCATGCTTCGGGCGTTGACTTCTAAGGCCCTAACTATTCAATCTGTTGGACCAACGCCCTAGGGTGAAGCCTATCTTGCTCGGAAAGTAGAAATGACCATATGTTTCATACTGGTTGCAATTATTCGTTTTATACGATGGAAAAGCTGTTGTATTTATATCGTATTTTATGCTTCTGGCGTTGACTTCTTAGGCCGTAAATATTCGGTCTGGTGGAGCAACGCCCTGGAGTGAAACGTAGGTTGTCCGGAACGTAGAATTAGCCATCACTTTCAAACTGGTTGCAATTATTCCTGATATATGATGGAAACACTGTTGTATTTTTTTTGCATTTTATGGTTCGCGCGTTGACTTCTAAGGCCCTAACTATTCAATCTGTTGGAGCAACGCCCTAGGGTGAAGCCTAGGTTGCTCGGAAAGTAGAAATGAACATAAGTTTCATACTGTTTGCAATTATTCGTTTTATACGATGGAAAAACTGTTGTATTTATATCGTATTTTATGCTTCTGGCGTTGACTTCTAAGGCACTATCTATTCGATCTGGTGGAGCAACGCCCTAGTGCGAAGCCTAGGTTGCCCGGAACGTAGAATTGGCCATCACTTTCAAACTGGTTGCAATTATTCCTGTTATATGATGGAAACACTGTTGTATTTTTTTTTGCATTTTATGGTTCGGGCGTTGACTTCTAAGGCCCTAACTATTCAATCTGTTGGAGCAACGCCCTAGGGTGAAGCCTAGGTTGCTCGGAAAGTAGAAATGTCCATAAGTTTCATACTGGTTGCAATTATTCGTTTTATACGATGGAAAAACTGTTGTATTTATATTGTATTTTATGCTTCTGGCGTTGACTTCTAAGGCACTAACTATTCGATCTGGTGGAGCAACGCAATAGAGTGATGCCTAGGTAGCCCGGAACGTAGAATTGGCCATCAATTTAAAACTGGTTGCAATTATACCTGTCATATGATGGAAACACTGCTGTATTTTTTTTGCATTTTATGGTTCGGGCGTTGACTTCTAAGGCCCTAACTATTCAATCCGTTGGAGCAACGCCCTAGGGTGAAGCCTAGGTTGCTCGGAAAGTTGAAATGACCATAAGTTTCATACTGGTTGCAATTATTCGGTTTATACGATGGAAGAACTGTTGTATTTATATTGTATTTTATGCTTCTGGCGTTGACTTCTAAGGCACTAACTATTCGATCTGGTGGAGCCACGCCATAGAGTGAAGCCTAGGTTGCCCGGAACGTAGAATAGGCCATCACTTTCAAACTGGTTGCAATTATTCCTGTTATATGATGGAAACACTATTGTTTTTTTTTGCGTTTTATGGTTCGGGCGTTGACTTCTAAGGCCCTAACTATTCAGTCTGTTGGGGCAACGCCCTAGGGTGAAGCCTAGGTTGCTCAGAAAGTAGAAATGTCCATAAGTTTCATACTGGTTGCAATTATTCGTTTTATACGATTGAAAGCTGTTGTATTTATATCGTATTTTATGCTTCTGGCGTTGACTTCTTAGGCCGTAACTATTCGGTCTGGTGGAGCAATGCCCTGGAGTGAAACCTAGGTTGCCCGGAACGTAGAATTGGCCATCACTTTCAAACTGGTTAAAATTATTCCTGATATATGATGGAAACACTGTTGTATTTTTTTTGCATCTAATGGTTCGGGCGTTGACTTCTAAGGCCCTAACTATTCGATCTGGTGGAGCAACGCCCTAGAGCGAAGCCTAGGTTGCCCGGAACGTAGAATTGGCCTTCACTTTCAAATTGGTTGCAATTATTCCTGTTATATGATGGAAACACTGTTGTATTTTTTTTGCATTTTATGGTTCGTTCGTTGACTTCTAAGGCCCTAACTATTCAATCTGTTGGAGCAACGCCCTAGGGTGAAGCCTAGGTTGCTCGGAAAGTAGAAATGACCATAAGTTTCATACTGGTTGCAATTATTCGTTTTATACGATGGAAAAGCTGTTGTATTTATATCGTATTTTATGCTTCTGGCGTTAACTTCTTAGGCCGTAAATATTCGGTCCGGTGGAGCAACGCCCTGGAGTGAAACCTAGGTTGTCCGGAACGTAGAATTGGCCATCACTTTCAAACTGGTTGCAATTATTCCTGATATATTATGGAAACACTGTTGTATTTTTATTGCATTTTATGCTTCGGGCGTAGACTTCTAAGGCCCTAACTATTCAATCTGTTGGACCAACGCCCTAGAGTGAAGCCTAGCTTGCTCGGAAAGTAGAAATGACCATAAGTTTCATACTGGTTGCAATTATTCGTTTTATACGATGGAAAAGCTGTTGTATTTATATCGTATTTTATGCTTCTGGCGTTGACTTCTTAGGCCGTAACTATTCGGTCTGGTGGAGCAACGCCCTGGTGTGAAACCTAGGTTGCCCGGAACGTAGAATTGGCCATCACTTTCATACTCGTTGCAATTATTCCTGATATATGATGGAAACACTGTTGTATTTTTTTTGCATTTTATGGTTCGGGCGTTGACTTCTAAGGCCCTAACTATTCAATCCGCTGGAGCAACGCTCTAGGGTGAAGACTAGGTTGCTCGGAAAGTTGAAATGGCCATAAGTTTCATACTGGTTGCAATTATTCGTTTTATACGATGGAAAGCTGTTGTATTTATATTGTATTTTATGCTTCTGGCGTTGACTTCTAAGGCACTAACTATTCGATCTGGTGGAGCAACGCAATAGAGTGAAGCCTAGGTTGCCCGGAACGTAGAATTGGCCTTCACTTTCAAACTGGTTGCAATTATTCCTGTTATATGATGGAAACACTGTTGTATTTTTTTTGCATTTTATGGTTCGGGCGTTGACTTCTAAGGCCCTAACTATTCAATCTGTTGGAGCAACGCCCTAGAGTGAAGCCTAGGTTGCCCGGAACGTAGAATTGGCCATCACTTTCAAATTGGTTGCAATTATTCCTGTTATATGATGGATACACTGTTGTATTCTTATTGCATTTTATGCTTCGGGCGTTGACTTCTAAGGCCCTAACTATTCAATCTGTTGGAGCAACGCCCTAGGGTGAAGCCTAGGTTGCTCGGAAAGTAGAAATGAACATAAGTTTCATACTGTTTGCAATTATTCGTTTTATACGATGGAAAAACTGTTGTATTTATATCGTATTTTATGCTTCTGGCGTTGACTTCTAAGGCACTAACTATTCCATCAGGTGGAGCAACGCCCTAGAGTGAAGCCTAGGTTGACCGGAACGTAGAATTGGCCATCGCTTTCAAACTGGTTGCAATTATTCCTGTTATATGATGGATACACTGTTGTATTTTTATTGCATTTTATGCTTCGGGCGTTGACTTCTAACGCCCTAACAATTCAATCTGTTGTACCAACGCCCTAGGGTGAAGCCTAGCTTGCTCGGAAAGTAGAAATGTCCATAAGTTTCATACTGGTTGCAATTATTCGTTTTATACGATGGAAAGCTGTTGTATTTATATTGTATATTATGCTTCTGGCGTTGACTTCTAAGGCACTAACTATTCGATCTGTTGGAGCAACGCAATAGAGTGAAGCCTAGGTTGCCCGGAACGTAGAATTGGCCTTCACTTTCAAATTGGTTGCAATTATTCCTGTTATATGATGGAAACACTGTTGTATTTTTTTTGCATTTTATGGTTAGGGCGTTGACTTCTAAGGTCCTAACTATTCAATCTGTTGGAGCAACGCCCTAGGGTGAAGCCTAGGTTGCTGGGAAAGTAGAAATGAAAATAAGTTTCATACTGGTTGCAATTATTCGTTTAATACGATGGAAAAGCTGTTGTATTTATATCGTATTTTATGCTTCTGGCGTTAACTTCTTAGGCCGTAAATATTAGGTCAGGTGGAGCAACGCCCTGGAGTGAAACCTAGGTTGTCCGGAACGTAGAAGTGGCCATCACTTTCAAACTGGTTGCAATTATTCCTGATATATTATGGAAACACTGTTGTATTTTTATTGCATTTTATGCTTCGGGCGTAGACTTCTAAGGCCCTAACTATTCAATCTGTTGCACCAACGCCCTAGAGTGAAGCCTAGCTTGCTCGGAAAGTAGAAATGACCATAAGTTTCATACTGGTTGCAATTATTCGTTTTATACGATGGAAAGCTGTTGTATTTATATTGTATTTTATGCTTCTGGCGTTGACTTCTAAGGCACTACCTATTCGATCTGGTGGAGCAACGCAATAGAGTGAAGCCTAGGTTGCCCGGAACGTAGAATTGGCCTTCACTTTCAAACTAGTTGCAATTATTCCTGTTATATGATGGAAACACTGTTGTATTTTTTTTGCATTTTATGGTTCGGGCGTTGACTTCTAAGGCCCTAACTATTCAATCTGTTGGAGCAACGCCCTAGAGTGAAGCCTAGGTTGCCCGGAACGTAGAATTGGCCATCACTTTCAAACTGGTTGCAATTATTCCTGTTATATGATGGATACACTGTTGTATTCTTATTGCATTTTATGCTTCGGGCGTTGACTTCTAAGGCCCTAACTATTCAATCTGTTGGAGCAACGCCCTAGGGTGAAGCCTAGCTTGCTCGGAAAGTAGAAATGACCATAAGTTTCATACTGGTTGCAATTATTCGTTTTATACGATGGAAAAGCTGTTGTATTTATATCGTATTTTATGCTTCTGGTGTTGACTTCTTAGGCCGTAACTATTCAGTCTGGTGGAGCAACGCCCTGGAGTGAAACCTAGGTTGCCCGGAACGTAGAATTGGCCATCACTTTCAAACTGGTTGCAATTATTCCTGATATATGATGGAAACACTGTTGTATTTTTTTCGCATTTTATGGTTCGGGCGTTGACTTCTAAGGCCCTAACTATTCAATCTGTTGGAGCAACGCCCTAGGGTGAAGCCTAGGTTGCTCGGAAAGTAGAAATGAACATAAGTTTCATACTGTTTGCAATTATTCGTTTTATACGATGGAAAAACTGTTGTATTTATATCGTATTTTATGCTTCTGGCGTTGACTTCTAAGGCACTACCTATTCGATCTGGTGGAGCAACGCCCTAGTGCGAAGCCTAGGTTGCCCGGAACGTAGAATTGGCCATCACTTTCAAACTGGTTGCAATTATTCCTGTTATATGATGGAAACACTGTTGTATTTTTTTTGCATTTTATGGTTTGGGCGTTGACTTCTAAGGTCCTAACTATTCAATCTGTTGGAGCAACGCCCTAGGGTGAAGCCTAGGTTGCTCGGAAAGTAGAAATGACCATAAGTTTCATACTGGTTGCAATTATTCGTTTTATACGATGGAAAAACTGTTGTATTTATATTGTATTTTATGCCTCTGGCGTTGACTTCTAAGGCACTAACTATTCGATCAGGTCGAGCAACGCCCTGGAGTGAAGCCTAGGTTGCCCGGAACGTAGAATTGGCCATCGCTTTCAAACTGGTTGCAATTATTCCTGTTATGTGATGGATACACTGTTGTATTCTTATTGCATTTTATGCTTCGGGCGTTGACTTCTAAGGCCCTAACTATTCAATCTGTTGGAGCAACGCCCTAGGGTGAAGCCTAGGTTGCTCAGAAAGTAGAAATGTCCATAAGTTTCATACTGGTTGCAATTATTCGTTTTATACGATGGAAAGCTGTTGTATTTATATTGTATTTTATGCTTCTGGCGTTGACTTCTAAGGCACTAACTATTCGATCTGGTGGAGCAACGCAATAGAGTGAAGCCTAGGTTGCCCGGAACGTAGAATTGGCCTTCACTTTCAAACTGGTTGCAATTATTCCTGTTATATGATGGAAACACTGTTGTATTTTTTTTGCATTTTATGGTTCGGGCGTTGACTTCTAAGGCCCTAACTATTCAATCTGTTGGAGCAACGCCCTAGAGTGAAGCCTAGGTTGCCCGCAACGTAGAATTGGCCATCACTTTCAAACTGGTTGCAATTATTCCTGTTATCTGATGGATACACTGTTGTATTCTTATTGCATTTTATGCTTCGGGCGTTGACTTCTAAGGCCCTAACTCTTCAATCTGTTGGAGCAACGCCCTAGGGTGAAGCCTAGGTTGCTCGGAAAGTAGAAATGAACATAAGTTTCATACTGTTTGCAATTATTCTATTTATACGATGGAAAAACTGTTGTATTTATATCGTATTTTATGCTTCTGTCGTTGAATTCTAAGGCATTATCTATTCGATCTGGTGGAGCAACGCCCTAGTGCGAAGCGTAGGTTGCCCGGAACGTAGAATTGGCCATCACTTTCAAACTGGTTGCAATTATTCTTGTTATATGATGGAAACCCTGTTGTATTTTTTTTGCATTTTATGGTTAGGGCGTTGACTTCTAACGTCCTAAGTATTCAATCTGTTGGAGCAACGCCCTAGGGTGAAGCCTAGGTTGCTCGGAAAATAGAAATGACCATAAGTTTCATACTGGTTGCAATTATTCGTTTTATACGATGGAAAAACTGTTGTATTTATATCGTATTTTATGCTTCTGGCGTTGACTTCTAAGGCACTACCTATTCGATCTGGTGGAGCAACGCCCTAGTGCGAAGCCTAGGTTGCCCGGAACGTAGAATTGGCCATCACTTTCAAACTGGTTGCAATTATTCCTGTTATATGATGGAAACACTGTTGTATTTTTTTTGCATTTTATGGTTTGGGCGTTGACTTCTAAGGTCCTAACTATTCAATCTGTTGGAGCAACGCCCTAGGGTGAAGCCTAGGTTGCTCGGAAAGTAGAAATGACCATAAGTTTCATACTGGTTGCAATTATTCGTTTTATACGATGGAAAAACTGTTGTATTTATATTGTATTTTATGCCTCTGGCGTTGACTTCTAAGGCACTAACTATTCGATCAGGTGGAGCAACGCCCTGGAGTGAAGCCTAGGTTGCCCGGAACGTAGAATTGGCCATCGCTTTCAAACTGGTTGCAATTATTCCTGTTATGTGATGGATACACTGTTGTATTCTTATTGCATTTTATGCTTCGGGCGTTGACTTCTAAGGCCCTAACTATTCAATCTGTTGGAGCAACGCCCTAGGGTGAAGCCTAGGTTGCTCAGAAAGTAGAAATGTCCATAAGTTTCATACTGGTTGCAATTATTCGTTTTATACGATGGAAAGCTGTTGTATTTATATTGTATTTTATGCTTCTGGCGTTGACTTCTAAGGCACTAACTATTCGATCTGGTGGAGCAACGCAATAGAGTGAAGCCTAGGTTGCCCGGAACGTAGAATTGGCCTTCACTTTCAAACTGGTTGCAATTATTCCGGTTATATGATGGAAACACTGTTGTATTTTTTTTGCATTTTATGGTTCGGGCGTTGACTTCTAAGGCCCTAACTATTCAATCTGTTGGAGCAACGCCCTAGAGTGAAGCCTAGGTTGCCCGCAACGTAGAATTGGCCATCACTTTCAAACTGGTTGCAATTATTCCTGTTATCTGATGGATACACTGTTGTATTCTTATTGCATTTTATGCTTCGGGCGTTGACTTCTAAGGCCCTAACTCTTCAATCTGTTGGAGCAACGCCCTAGGGTGAAGCCTAGGTTGCTCGGAAAGTAGAAATGAACATAAGTTTCATACTGTTTGCAATTATTCTATTTATACGATGGAAAAACTGTTGTATTTATATCGTATTTTATGCTTCTGTCGTTGAATTCTAAGGCATTATCTATTCGATCTGGTGGAGCAACGCCCTAGTGCGAAGCGTAGGTTGCCCGGAACGTAGAATTGGCCATCACTTTCAAACTGGTTGCAATTATTCTTGTTATATGATGGAAACCCTGTTGTATTTTTTTTGCATTTTATGGTTAGGGCGTTGACTTCTAACGTCCTAAGTATTCAATCTGTTGGAGCAACGCCCTAGGGTGAAGCCTAGGTTGCTCGGAAAATAGAAATGACCATAAGTTTCATACTGGTTGCAATTATTCGTTTTATACGATGGAAAAACTGTTGTATTTATATCGTATTTTATGCTTCTGGCGTTGACTTCTAAGGCACTATCTATTCGATCTGGTGGAGCAACGCCCTAGTGCGAAGCCTAGGTTGCCCGGAACGTAGAATTGGCCATCACTTTCAAACTGGTTGCAATTATTCCTGTTATATGATGTAAACACTGTTGTATTTTTTTTGGATTTTATGGTTAGGGCGTTGACTTCTAAGGTCCTAACTATTAAATCTGTTGGAGCAACGCCCTAGGGTGAAGCCTAGGTTGCTCGGAAAGTAGAAATGACCATAAGTTTCATACTGGTTGCAATTATTCGTTTTATACGATGGAAAAACTGTTGTATTTATATTGTATTTTATGCTTCTGGCGTTGACTTCTAAGGCACTAACTATTCGATCAGGTGGAGCAACGCCCTGGAGTGAAGCCTAGGTTGCCAGGAACGTAGAATTGGCCATCGCTTTCAAACTGGTTGCAATTATTCCTGTTATGTGATGGATACATTGTTGTATTCTTATTGCATTTTATGCTTCGGGCGTTGACTTCTAAGGCCCTAACTATTCAATCTGTTGGAGCAACGCCCTAGGGTGAAGCCTAGGTTGCTCAGAAAGTAGAAATGTCCATAAGCTTCATACTGGTTGCAATTATTCGTTTTATACGATGGAAAGCTGTTGTATTTATATTGTATTTTATGCTTCTGGCGTTGACTTCTAAGCCACTAACTATTCGATCTGGTGGAGCAACGCAATAGAGTGAAGCCTAGGTTGCCCGGAACGTAGAATTGGCCTTCACTTTCAAACTGGTTGAAATTATTCCTGTTATATGATGGAAACACTGTTGTATTTTTTTTGCATTTTATGGTTCGGGCGTTGACTTCTAAGGCCCTAACTATTCAATCTGTTGGAGCAACGCCCTAGAGTGAAGCCTAGGTTGCCCGGAACGTTGAATTGGCCATCACTTTCAAACTGGTTGCAATTATCCCTGTTATCTGCTGGATACACTGTTGTATTCTTATTGCATTTTATGCTTCGGGCGTTGACTTCTAAGGCCCTAACTATTCAATCTGTTGGAGCAACGCCCTAGGGTGAAGCCTAGGTTGCTCGGAAAGTAGAAATGAACATAAGTTTCATACTGTTTGCAATTATTCGTTTTATACGATGGAAAAACTGTTGTATTTATATCGTATTTTATGCTTCTGGCGCTGACTTCTAAGGCACTATCTATTCGATCTGGTGGAGCAACGCCCTAGTGCGAAGCGTAGGATGCCCGGAACGTAGAATTGGCCATCACTTTCAAACTGGTTGCAATTATTCCTGTTATATGATGGAAACCCTGTTGTATTTTTTTTGCATTTTATGGTTAGGGCGTTGACTTCTAACGTCCTAAGTATTCAATCTGTTGGAGCAACGCCCTAGGGTGAAGCCTAGGTTGCTCGGAAAGTAGAAATGAGCATAAGTTTCATACTGGCTGCAATTATTCGTTTTATACGATGGAAAAACTGTTGTATTTATATTGTATTTTATGCTTCTGGCGTTGACTTCTAAGGCACTAACTATTCGATCAGGTGGAGCAACGCCCTGGAGTGAAGCCTAGGTTGCCCGGAATGTAGAATTGGCCATCGCTTTCAAACTGGTTGCAATTATTCCTGTTATGTGATGGATACACTGTTGTATTTTTATTGCATTTTATGCTTCGGGCGTTGACTTCTAAGGCCCTAACTATTCAATCTGTTGGACCAACGCCCTAGGGTGAAGCCTAGCTTGCTCGGAAAGTAGAAATGACCATAAGTTTCATACTGGTTGCAATTATTCGATTTATACGATGGAAAAGCTGTTGTATTTATATCGTATTTTATGCTTCTGGCGTTGACTTCTTAGGCCGTAAATATTCGGTCTGGTGGAGCAACGCCCTGGAGTGAAACGTAGGTTGTCCGGAACGTAGAATTAGCCATCACTTTCAAACTGGTTGCAATTATTCCTGATATATGATGGAAACACTGTAGTACTTTTATTGCATTTTATGCTTCGGGCGTTGACTTCTAAGGACCTAGCTATTCAATCTGTTGGAGCAACGCCCTAGGGTGAAGCCTAGGTTGCTCGGAAAGTAGAAATGACCATATGTTTCATACTGGTTGCAATTATTCGATTTATACGATGGAAAAGCTGTTGTATTTATCCCGTATTTTATGCTTATGGCGTTGACTTCTTAGGCCGTAAATATTCGGTCTGGTGGAGCAACGCCCTGGAGTGAAACCTAGGTTGCCCGGAACGTAGAATTGGCCATCACTTTCATACTGGTTGCAATTATTCATGATATATGATGGAAACACTGTTGTATTTTTTTTGCATTTTATGGTTCGGGCGTTGACTTCTAAGGTCCTAACTATTCAATGTGTTGGAGCAACGCCCTAGGGTGAAGCCTAGCTTGCTCGGAAAGTAGAAATGACCATAAGTTTCATACTGGTTGCAATTATTCGTTTTATACGATGGAAAAGCTGTTGTATTTATATCGTATTTTATGCTTCCGGCGTTGACTTCTAAGGCACTAACTATTCGATCAGGTGGAGCAACGCCCTGGAATGAAGCCTAGGTTGCCCGGAACGTAGAATTGGCCATCGCTTTCAAACTGGTTGCAATTATTCCTGTTATATGATGGATACACTGTTGTATTTTTATTGCATTTTATGCTTCGGGCGTTGACTTCTAAGGCCCTAACTATTCAATCCGTTGGAGCAACGCCCTAGGGTGAAGCCTAGGTTGCTCGGAAAGTTGAAATGACCATAAGTTTCATACTGGTTGCAATTATTCGGTTTATACGATGGAAGAACTGTTGTATTTATATTGTATTTTATGCTTCTGGCGTTGACTTCTAAGGCACTAACTATTCGATCTGGTGCTGCCACGCCATAGAGTGAAGCCTAGGTTGCCCGGAACGTAGAATAGGCGATCACTTTCAAACTGGTTGCAATTATTCCTGTTATATGATGGAAACACTGTTGTTTTTTTTTTGCGTTTTATGGTTCGGGCGTTGACTTCTAAGGCCCTAACTATTCAATCTGTTGGGGCAACGCCCTAGGGTGAAGCCTAGGTTGCTCAGAAAGTAGAAATGTCCATAAGTTTCATACTGGTTGCAATTATTCGTTTTATACGATGGAAAGCTGTTGTATTTATATTGTATTTTATGCTTCTGGCGTTGACTTCTAAGGCACTAACTATTCGATCTGGTGGAGCAACGCAATAGAGTGAAGCCTATGTTGCCCGGAACGTAGAATTGGCCTTCACTTTCAAACTGGTTGCAATTATTCCTGTTATATGATGGAAACACTGTTGCATTTTTTTTGCATTTTATGGTTCGGGCGTTGACTTCTAAGGACCTAGCTATTCAATCTGTTGGAGCAACGCCCTAGGGTGAAGCCTAGGTTGCTCGGAAAGTAGAAATGACCATATGTTTCATACTGGTTGCAATTATTCGATTTATACGATGGAAAAGCTGTTGTATTTATCCCGTATTTTATGCTTATGGCGTTGACTTCTTAGGCCGTAAATATTCGGTCTGGTGGAGCAACGCCCTGGAGTGAAACCTAGGTTGCCCGGAACGTAGAATTGGCCATCACTTTCATACTGGTTGCAATTATTCATGATATATGATGGAAACACTGTTGTATTTTTTTTGCATTTTATGGTTCGGGCGTTGACTTCTAAGGTCCTAACTATTCAATGTGTTGGAGCAACGCCCTAGGGTGAAGCCTAGCTTGCTCGGAAAGTAGAAATGACCATAAGTTTCATACTGGTTGCAATTATTCGTTTTATACGATGGAAAAGCTGTTGTATTTATATCGTATTTTATGCTTCCGGCGTTGACTTCTAAGGCACTAACTATTCGATCAGGTGGAGCAACGCCCTGGAATGAAGCCTAGGTTGCCCGGAACGTAGAATTGGCCATCGCTTTCAAACTGGTTGCAATTATTCCTGTTATATGATGGATACACTGTTGTATTTTTATTGCATTTTATGCTTCGGGCGTTGACTTCTAAGGCACTAACTATTCGATCTGGTGGAGCAACGCCCTACAGTGAAGCCTAGGTTGCCCGGAACGTAGAATTGGCCATCGCATTCAAACTGGTTGCAATTATTCCTGTTATATGGTGGATACACTGTTGTATTTTTATTGCATTTTATGCTTCGGGCGTTGACTTCTAAGGCCCTAACTATTCAATTTGTTGGACCAACGCCATAGGGTGAAGCCTATCTTGCTCGGAAAATAGAAATGACCATATGTTTCATACTGGTTGCAATTATTCGATTTATACGATGGAGAAGCTGTTGTATTTATATCGTATTTTATGCTTCTGGCGTTGACTTCTTAGGCCGTAAATATTCGGTCTGGTGGAGCAACGCCCTGGAGTGAAACGTAGGTTGTCCGGAACGTAGAATTAGCCATCACTTTCAAACTGGTTGCAATTATTCCTGATATATGATGGAAACACTGTAGTACTTTTATTGCATTTTATGCTTCGGGCGTAGACTTCTAATCCCCTGACTATTCAACCTGTTGGACCAACGCCCTAGGGTGAAGCCTAGCTTGTTCGGAAAGTAGAAATGACCATAAGTTTCATACTGGTTGCAATTATTCGTTTTATACTATAGAAAAGCAGTTGTATTTATATCGTATTTTATGCTTCTGGCGTTGATTTCTTAGGCCGTAACTATTCGGTCTGGTGGAGCAACGCCCTGGAGTGAAACCTAGGTTGCCCGGAACGTAGAATTGGCCATCACTTTCATACTGGTTGCAATTATTCCTGATATATGATGGAAACACTGTAGTACTTTTATTGCATTTTATGCTTCGGGCGTAGACTTCTAATCCCCTGACTATTCAACCTGTTGGACCAACGCCCTAGGGTGAAGCCTAGCTTGTTCGGAAAGTAGAAATGACCATAAGTTTCATACTGGTTGCAATTATTCGTTTTATACTATAGAAAAGCAGTTGTATTTATATCGTATTTTATGCTTCTGGCGTTGATTTCTTAGGCCGTAACTATTCGGTCTGGTGGAGCAACGCCCTGGAGTGAAACCTAGGTTGCCCGGAACGTAGAATTGGCCATCACTTTCATACTGGTTGCAATTATTCCTGATATATGATGGAAACACTGTTGTATTTTTTTTGCATTTTATGGTTCGGGCGTTGACTTCTAAGGCCCTAACTATTCAATCTGTTGGAGCAACGCCCTAGGGTGAAGCCTAGGTTGCTCGGAAAGTAGAAATGTCCATAAGTTTCATACTGGTTGCAATTATTCGTTTTATACGATGGAAAAACTATTGTATTTATATTGTATTTTATGCTTCTGGCGTTGACATCTAAGGCACTAACTATTCGATCTGGTGGAGCAACGCAATAGAGTGATGCCTAGGTTGCCCGGAACGTAGAATTGGCCATCAATTTCAAACTGTTTGCAATTATACCTGTTATATGATGGAAACACTGCTGTATTTTTTTTGCATTTTATGGTTCGGGCGTTGACTTCTAAGGCCCTAACTATTCAATCCGTTGGAGCAGCGCCCTAGGGTGAAGCCTAGGTTGCTCGGAAAGTTGAAATGACCATAAGTTTCATACTGGTTGCAATTATTCGGTTTATACGATGGAAGAACTGTTGTATTTATATTGTATTTTATGCTTCTGGCGTTGACTTCTAAGGCACTAACTATTCGATCTGGTGCAGCCACGCCATAGAGTGAAGCCTAGGTTGCCCGGAACGTAGAATAGGCGATCACTTTCAAACTGGTTGCAATTATTCCTGTTATATGATGGAAACACTGTTGTTTTTTTTTTGCGTTTTATGGTTCGGGCGTTGACTTCTAAGGCCCTAACTATTCAATCTGTTGGGGCAACGCCCTAGGGTGAAGCCTAGGTTGCTCAGAAAGTAGAAATGTCCATAAGTTTCATACTGGTTGCAATTATTCGTTTTATACGATGGAAAGCTGTTGTATTTATATTGTATTTTATGCTTCTGGCGTTGACTTCTAAGGCACTAACTATTCGATCTGGTGGAGCAACGCAATAGAGTGAAGCCTATGTTGCCCGGAACGTAGAATTGGCCTTCACTTTCAAACTGGTTGCAATTATTCCTGTTATATGATGGAAACACTGTTGCATTTTTTTTGCATTTTATGGTTCGGGCGTTGACTTCTAAGGACCTAGCTATTCAATCTGTTGGAGCAACGCCCTAGGGTGAAGCCTAGGTTGCTCGGAAAGTAGAAATGACCATAAGTTTCATACTGGTTGCAATATACGTTTTATAGGATGGAAAAACTGTTGTATTAAATGGTATTTTATGCTTCTGGCGTTGACTTCTAAGGCACTAACTATTCGATCTGGTGGAGCAACGCCCTAGAGTGAAGCCTAGGTTGCCCGGAACGTAGAATTGGCCATCACTTTCAAACTGGATGCAATTATTCCTCTTATATGATGGATACACTGTTGTATTCTTATTGCATTTTATGCTTCGTGCGTTGACTTCTAAGGCCCTAACTATTCAATCTCTTGGAGCAACGCCCTAGAGAGAAGCCTAGGTTGCCCGGAACGTAGAATTGGCCATCACTTTCAAACTGGTTGCTATTATTCCTGTTATATGATGGAAACACTGTTGTATTTTTTTTGCATTTTATGGTTCGGGCGTTCACTTCTAAGGTCCTAACTATTCAATGTGTTGGAGCAACGCCCTAGGGTGAAGCCTAGCTTGCTCGGAAAGTAGAAATGACCATCAGTTTCATACTGGTTGCAATTATTCGTTTTATACGATGGAAAAACTGTTGTATTTATATTGTATTTTATGCTTCTGGCGTTGACTTCTAAGGCACTATCTATTCGATCTGGTGGAGCAACGCCCTAGAGAGAAGCCTAGGTTGCCCGGAACGTAGAGTTGGCCATCACTTTCAAACTGGTTGCAATTATTCCTGTTATATGATGGAAACACTGTTGTATTTTTTTTGCATTTTATGGTTCGGGCGTTGACTTCTAAGGCACTAACTATTCGATCTGGTGGAGCAACGCCCTACAGTGAAGCCTAGGTTGCCCGGAACGTAGAATTGGCCATCGCATTCAAACTGGTTGCAATTATTCCTGTTATATGATGGATACACTGTTGTATTTTTATTGCATTTTATGCTTCGGGCGTTGACTTCTAAGGCCCTAACTATTCAATCTGTTGGACCAACGCCCTAGGGTGAAGCCTATCTTGCTCGGAAAGTAGAAATGACCATATGTTTCATACTGGTTGCAATTATTCGATTTATACGATGGAAAAGCTGTTGTATTTATCCCGTATTTTATGCTTATGGCGTTGACTTCTTAGGCCGTAAATATTCGGTCTGGTGGAGCAACGCCCTGGAGTGAAACCTAGGTTGCCCGGAACGTAGAATTGGCCATCACTTTCATACTGGTTGCAATTATTCCTGATATATGATGGAAACACTGTTGTATTTTTTTTGCATTTTATGGTTCGGGCGTTGACTTCTAAGGCCCTAACTATTCAATCTGTTGGAGCAACGCCCTAGGGTGAAGCCTAGGTTGCTCGGAAAGTAGAAATGTCCATAAGTTTCATACTGGTTGCAATTATTCGTTTTATACGATGGAAAAACTGTTGTATTTATATTGTATTTTATGCTTCTGGCGTTGACATCTAAGGCACTAACTATTCGATCTGGTGGAGCAACGCAATAGAGTGATGCCTAGGTTGCCCGGAACGTAGAATTGGCCATCAATTTCAAACTGTTTGCAATTATACCTGTTATATGATGGAAACACTGCTGTATTTTTTTTGCATTTTATGGTTCGGGCGTTGACTTCTAAGGCCCTAACTATTCAATCCGTTGGAGCAACGCCCTAGGGTGAAGCCTAGGTTGCTCGGAAAGTTGAAATGACCATAAATTTCATACTGGTTGCAATTATTCGGTTTATACGATGGAAGAACTGTTGCATTTATATTGTATTTTATGCTTCTGGCGTTGACTTCTAAGGCACTCACTATTCGATCTGGTGGAGCCACGCCATAGAGTGAAGCCTAGGTTGCCCGGAACGTAGAATAGGCCATCACTTTCAAACTGGTTGCAATTATTCCTGTTATATGATGGAAACACTGTTGTTTTTTTTTTGCGTTTTATGGTTCGGGCGTTGACTTCTAAGGCCCTAACTATTCAATCTGTTGGGGCAACGCCCTAGGGTGAAGCCTAGGTTGCTCAGAAAGTAGAAATGTCCATAAGTTTCATACTGGTTGCTATTATTCGTTTTACACGATGGAAAGCTGTTGTATTTATATTGTATTTTATGCTTCTGGCGTTGACTTCTAAGGCACTAACTATTCGATCTGGTGGAGCAACGCAATAGAGTGAAGCCTATGTTGCCCGGAACGTAGAATTGGCCTTCACTTTCAAACTGGTTGCAATTACTCCTGTTATATGATGGAAACACTGTTGCATTTTTTTTGCATTTTATGGTTCGGGCGTTGACTTCTAAGGACCTAGCTATTCAATCTGTTGGAGCAACGCCCTAGGGTGAAGCCTAGGTTGCTCGGAAAGTAGAAATGACCATAAGTTTCATACTGGTTGCAATATACGTTTTATAGGATGGAAAAACTGTTGTATTTATATGGTATTTTATGCTTCTGGCGTTGACTTCTAAGGCACTAACTATTCGATCTGGTGGAGCAACGCCCTGGAGTGAAGCCTAGGTTGCCCGGAACGTAGAATTGGCCATCACTTTCAAACTGGTTGCAATTATTCCTGTTATATGATGGATACACTGTTGTATTCTTATTGCATTTTATGCTTCGTGCGTTGACTTCTAAGGCCCTAACTATTCAATCTCTAGGAGCAACGCCCTAGAGAGAAGCCTAGGTTGCCCGGAACGTAGAATTGGCCATCACTTTCAAACTGGTTGCAATTATTCCTGTTATATGATGGAAACACTGTTGTATTTTTTTTGCATTTTATGGTTCGGGCGTTCACTTCTAAGGTCCTAACTATTCAATGTGTTGGAGCAACGCCCTAGGGTGAAGCCTAGCTTGCTCGGAAAGTAGAAATGACCATAAGTTTCATACTGGTTGCAATTATTCGTTTTATACGATGGAAAAACTGTTGTAGTTATATTGTATTTTATGCTTCTGGCGTTGACTTCTAAGGCACTATCTATTCGATCTGGTGGATCAATGCCCCAGAGAGAAGCCTAGGTTGCCCGGAACGTAGAATTGGCCATCACTTTCAAACTGGTTGCAATTATTCCTGTTATATGATGGAAACACTGTTGTATTTTTTTTGCATTTTATGGTTCGGGCGTTGACTTCTAAGGCACTAACTATTCGATCTGGTGGAGCAACGCCCTACAGTGAAGCCTAGGTTGCCCGGAACGTAGAATTGGCCATCGCATTCGAACTGGTTGCAATTATTCCTGTTATATGATGGATACACTGTTGTATTTTTATTGCATTTTATGCTTCGGGCGTTGACTTCTAAGGCCCTAACTATTCAATCTGTTGGACCAACGCCCTAGGGTGAAGCCTATCTTGCTCGGAAAGTAGAAATGACCATATGTTTCATACTGGTTGCAATTATTCGATTTATACGATGGAAAAGCTGTTGTATTTATATCGTATTTTATGCTTATGGCGTTGACTTCTTAGGCCGTAAATATTCGGTCTGGTGGAGCAACGCCCTGGAGTGAAACGTAGGTTGTCCGGAACGTGGAATTAGCCATCACTTTCAAACTGGTTGCAATTATTCCTGATATATGATGGAAACACTGTAGTACTTTTATTGCATTTTATGCTTCGGGCGTAGACTTCTAATCCCCTGACTATTCAATCTGTTGGAGCAACGCCCTAGGGTGAAGCCTAGGTTGCTCAGAAAGTAGAAATGTCCATAAGTTTCATGCTGGTTGCAATTATTCGTTTTATACGATGGAAAGCTGTTGTATTTATATTGTATTTTATGCTTCTGGCGTTGACTTCTAAGGCACTAACTATTCGATCTGGTGGAGCAACGCCCTAGAGTGAAGCCTAGGTTGCCCGGAACGTAGAATTGGCCATCACTTTCAAACTGGTTGCAATTATTCCTGTTATATGATGGATACACTGTTGTATTCTTATTGCATTTTACGCTTCGTGCGTTGACTTCTAAGGCCCTAACTATTCAATCTCTTGGAGCAACGCCCTAGAGAGAAGCCTAGGTTGCCCGGAACGTAGAATTGGCCATCACTTTCAAACTGGTTGCAATTATTCCTGTTATATGATGGAAACACTGTTGTATTTTTTTTGCATTTTATGGTTCGGGCGTTCACTTCTAAGGTCCTAACTATTCAATGTGTTGGAGCAACGACCTAGGGTGAAGCCTAGCTTGCTCGGAAAGTAGAAATGACCATAAGTTTCATACTGGTTGCAATTATTCGTTTTATACGATGGAAAAACTGTTGTATTTATATTGTATTTTATGCTTCTGGCGTTGACTTCTAAGGCACTATCTATTCGATGTGGTGGAGCAACGCCCTAGAGGGAAGCCTACGTTGCCCGGAACGTAGAATTGGCCATCACTTTCAAACTGTTTGCAATTATTCCTGTTATATGATGGAAACACTGTTGTATTTTTATTGCATTTTATGCTTCGGGCGTTGACTTCTAAGGCCCTAACTATTCAATCTGTTGGACCAACGCCCTAGGGTGAAGCCTAGCTTGCTCGGAAAGTAGAAATGACCATTAGTTTCATACTGGTTGCAATTATTCGTTTTATACGATGGAAAAACTGTTGTATTTATATCGCATTTTATGCTTCTGGCGTTGACTTCTTAGGCCGTAACTATTCGGTCTGGTGGAGCAACGCTCTGGAGTGAAACCTAGGTTGCCCGAAACGTAGAATTGGCCTTCACTTTCAAACTGGTTGCAATTATTCCTGATATATGATGGAAACACTGTTGTATTTTTTTTGCATTTTATGCTTCGTGCGTTGACTTCTAAGGCCCTAACTATTCAATCTCTTGGAGCAACGCCCTAGAGAGAAGCCTAGGTTGCCCGGAACGTAGAATTGGCCATCGCATTCAAACTGGTTGCAATTATTCCTGTTATATGATGGATACACTGTTGTATTTTTATTGCATTTTATGCTTCGGGCGTTGACTTCTAAGGCCCTAACTATTCAATCTGTTGGACCAACGCCCTAGGGTGAAGCCTATCTTGCTCGGAAAGTAGAAATGACCATATGTTTCATACTGGTTGCAATTATTCGATTTATACGATGGAAAAGCTGTTGTATTTATCCCGTATTTTATGCTTATGGCGTTGACTTCTTAGGCCGTAAATATTCGGTCTGGTGGAGCAACGCCCTGGAGTGAAACCTAGGTTGCCCGGAACGTAGAATTGGCCATCACTTTCATACTGGTTGCAATTATTCCTGATATATGATGGAAACACTGTTGTATTTTCTTTGCATTTTATGGTTCGGGCGTTGACTTCTAAGGCCCTAACTATTCAATCTGTTGGAGCAACGCCCTAGGGTGAAGCCTAGGTTGCTCGGAAAGTAGAAATGTCCATAAGTTTCATACTGGTTGCAATTATTCGTTTTATACGATGGAAAAACTGTTGTATTTATATTGTATTTTATGCTTCTGGCGTTGACATCTAAGGCACTAACTATTCGATCTGGTGGAGCAACGCAATAGAGTGATGCCTAGGTTGCCCGGAACGTAGAATTGGCCATCAATTTCAAACTGTTTGCAATTATACCTGTTATATGATGGAAACACTGCTGTATTTTTTTTGCATTTTATGGTTCGGGCGTTGACTTCTAAGGCCCTAACTATTCGATCCGTTGGAGCAACGCCCTAGGGTGAAGCCTAGGTTGCTCGGAAAGTTGAAATGACCATAAATTTCATACTGGTTGCAATTATTCGGTTTATACGATGGAAGAACTGTTGTATTTATATTGTATTTTATGCTTCTGGCGTTGACTTCTAAGGCACTAACTATTCGATCTGGTGGAGCCACGCCATAGAGTGAAGCCTAGGTTGCCCGGAACGTAGAATAGGCCATCACTTTCAAACTGGTTGCAATTATTCCTGTTATATGATGGAAACACTGTTGTTTTTTTTTTGCGTTTTATGGTTCGGGCGTTGACTTCTAAGGCCCTAACTATTCAATCTGTTGGGGCAACGCCCTAGGGTGAAGCCTAGGTTGCTCAGAAAGTAGAAATGTCCATAAGTTTCATACTGGTTGCAATTATTCGTTTTATACGATGGAAAAACTGTTGTATTTATATTGTATTTTATGCTTCTGGCGTTGACTTCTAAGGCACTAACTATTCGATCTGGTGGAGCAACGCAATAGAGTGAAGCCTATGTTGCCCGGAACGTAGAATTGGCCTTCACTTTCAAACTGGTTGCAATTACTCCTGTTATATGATGGAAACACTGTTGCATTTTTTTTGCATTTTATGGTTCGGGCGTTGACTTCTAAGGACCTAGCTATTCAATCTGTTGGAGCAACGCCCTAGGGTGAAGCCTAGGTTGCTCGGAAAGTAGAAATGACCATAAGTTTCATACTGGTTGCAATATACGTTTTATAGGATGGAAAAACTGTTGTATTTATATGGTATTTTATGCTTCTGGCGTTGACTTCTAAGGCACTAACTATTCGATCTGGTGGAGCAACGCCCTGGAGTGAAGCCTAGGTTGCCCGGAACGTAGAATTGGCCATCACTTTCAAACTGGTTGCAATTATTCCTGTTATATGATGGATACACTGTTGTATTCTTATTGCTTTTTATGCTTCGTGCGTTGACTTCTAAGGCCCTAACTATTCAATCTCTAGGAGCAACGCCCTAGAGAGAAGCCTAGGTTGCCCGGAACGTAGAATTGGCCATCACTTTCAAACTGGTTGCAATTATTCCTGTTATATGATGGAAACACTGTTGTATTTTTTTTGCATTTTATGGTTCGGGCGTTCACTTCTAAGGTCCTAACTATTCAATGTGTTGGAGCAACGCCCTAGGGTGAAGCCTAGCTTGCTCGGAAAGTAGAAATGACCATAAGTTTCATACTGGTTGCAATTATTCGTTTTATACGATGGAAAAACTGTTGTAGTTATATTGTATTTTATGCTTCTGGCGTTGACTTCTAAGGCACCATCTATTCGATCTGGTGGATCAACGCCCTAGAGTGAGGCCTAGGTTGCCCGGAACGTAGAATTGGCCATCGCTTTCAAACTGGTTGCAATTATTCCTGTTATATGATGGATACACTGTTGTATTTTTTTTGCATTTTATGTTTCGGGCGTTGACTTCTGAGGTCCTAACTATTCAATCTGTTGGACCAACGCCCTAGGGTAAAGCCTAGCTTGCTCGGAAAGTAGAAATGACCATAAGTTTCATGCTGGTTGCAATTATTCGTTTTATACGATGGAAAAACTGTTGTATTTATATTGTATTTTATGCTTCTGGCGTTGACTTCTAAGGCACTAACAATTCGATCGGGTGGAGCAACGCCCTAGAGTGAAGCCTAGGTTGCCCGGAACGTAGAATTGGCCATCACTTTCAGACTGATTGCAATTATTCCTGTTATATGATGGATACACTGTTGTATTTTTATTGCATTTTATGCTTCGGGCGTTGACTTCTAAGCCCCTAACTATTCAATCTGTTGGAGCAACGCCCTAGGGTGAAGCCTAGGTTGCTCGGAAAGTAGAATTGACCATAAGTTTCATACTGGTTGCAATTATTCGTTTTATACGATGGAAAAACTGTTGTTTTATATCGTATTTTATGCTTCTGGCGTTGACTTCTAAGGCACAATCTATTCGATCTGGTGGAGCAACGCCCTAGAGCGAAGTCTAGGTTGCCCGGAACGTAGAATTGGCCATCACTTTCAAACTGGTTGCAATTATTCCTGTTATATGATGGAAACACTGTTGTATTTTTTTTGCATTTTATGGTTCGGGCGTTGACTTCTAAGGTCCTAACTATTCAATCTGTTGGAGCAATGCCCTAGGGTAAAGCCTAGGTTGCTCGGAAAATAGAAATGACCATAAGTTTCATACTGGTTGCAATTATTCGTTTTATACGATGGAAAAACTGTTGTATTTATATTGTATTTTATGCTTCTGGCGTTGACTTCTAAGGCACTAGCTATTCGATCTGGTGGAGCAACGCCCTAGAGTGAGGCCTAGGTTGCCCGGAACGTAGAATTGGCCATCGCTTTCAAACTGGTTGCAATTATTCCTGTTATATGATGGATACACTGTTGTATTTTTATTGCATTTTATGTTTCGGGCGTTGACTTCTAAGGCCCTAACTATTCAATCTGTTGGACCAACGCCCTAGGGTGAAGCCTAGCTTGCTCGGAAAGTAGAAATGACCATTAGTTTCATACTGGTTGCAATTATTCGTTTTATACGATGGAAAAACTGTTGTATTTATATCGTATTTTATGCTTCTGGCGTTGACTTCTTAGGCCGTAACTATTCGGTCTGGTGGAGCAACGCCCTGGAGTGAAACCTAGGTTGCCCGAAACGTAGAATTGGCCTTCACTTTCAAACTGGTTGCAATTATTCCTGATATATGATGGAAACACTGTTGTATTTTTTTTGCATTTTATGTTTCGGGCGTTGACTTCTGAGGTCCTAACTATTCAATCTGTTGGAGCAACGCCCTAGGGTGAAGCCTAGGTTGCTCGGAAAGTAGAAATGACCATAAGTTTCATGCTGGTTGCAATTATTCGTTTTATACGATGGAAAAACTGTTGTATTTATTTTGTATTTTATGCTTCTGGCGTTGACTTCTAAGGCACTAACTATTCGATCGGGTGGAGCAACGCCCTAGAGTGAAGCCTAGGTTGCCCGGAACGTAGAATTGGCCATCACTTTCAAACTGATTGCAATTATTCCTGTTATATGATGGATACACTGTTGTATTTTTATTGCATTTTATGCTTCGGGCGTTGACTTCTAAGCCCCTAACTATTCAATCTGTTGGAGCAACGCCCTAGGGTGAAGCCTAGGTTGCTCGGAAAGTAGAATTGACCATAAGTTTCATACTGGTTGCAATTATTCTTTTATACGATGGAAAAACTGTTGTATTTATATCGTATTTTATGCTTCTGGCGTTGACTTCTAAGGCACTATCTATTCGATCTGGTGGAGCAACGCCCTCGAGCGAAGTCTAGGTTGCCCGGAACGTAGAATTGGCCATCACTTTCAAACTGGTTGCAATTATTCCTGTTATATGATGGAAACACTGTTGTATTTTTTTTGCATTTTATGGTTCGGGCGTTGACTTCTAAGGTCCTAACTATTCAATCTGTTGGATCAACGCCCTAGGGTAAAGCCTAGGTTGCTCGGAAAATAGAAATGACCATAAGTTTCATACTGGTTGCAATTATTCGTTTTATACGATGGAAAAACTGTTGTATTTATATTGTATTTTATGCTTCTGGCGTTGACTTCTAAGGCACTAGCTATTCGATCTGGTGGAGCAACGCCCTAGAGTGAAGCCTAGGTTGCCCGGAACGTAGAATTGGCCATCGCTTTCAAACTGGTTGCAATTATTCCTGTTATATGATGGATACACTGTTGTATTTTTATTGCATTTTATGCTTCGGGCGTTGACTTCTAAGGCCCTAACTATTCAATCTGTTGGACCAACGCCCTAGGGTGAAGCCTAGCTTGCTCGGAAAGTAGAAATGACCATTAGTTTCATACTGGTTGCAATTATTCGTTTTATACGATGGAAAAACTGTTGTATTTATATCGTATTTTATGCTTCTGGCGTTGACTTCTTAGGCCGTAACTATTCGGTCTGGTGGAGCAACGCTCTGGAGTGAAACCTAGGTTGCCCGAAACGTAGAATTGGCCTTCACTTTCAAACTGGTTGCAATTATTCCTGATATATGATGGAAACACTGTTGTATTTTTTTTGCATTCTATGTTTCGGGCGTTGACTTCTAAGGCCCTAACTATTCAATCTGCTGGAGCAACGCCCTAGGGTGAAGCCTAGGTTGCTCGGAAAGTAGAAATGACCATAAGTTTCGTACTGGTTGCAATTATTCGCTTTATACGATGGAAAAACTGTTGTATTTATATTGCATTTTATGCTTCTGGCGTTGACTTCTAAGGCACTAACTATTCGATCTGGTAGAGCAACGCCCTAGAGTGAAGCCTAGGTTGCCCGGAACGTAGAATTGGCCATCACTTTCAAACTGGTTGCAATTATTCCTGATATATGATGGAAACACTCTTGTATTTTTTTTGCATTTTATGGTTCGGGCGATGACTTCTATGGTCCTAACTATTCAATCTGTTGGAGCAACGCCCTAGGGTGAAGCCTAGGTTGCTCGGAAAGTAGAAATGTCCATATGTTTCATACTGGTTGCAATTATTCGTTTTATACGATGGAAGAACTGTTGTATTTATATTGTATTTTATGCTTCTGGCGTTGACTTCTAAGGCACTAACTATTCTATCTGGTGGAGCAACGCAATAGAGTGAAGCCTAGGTTGCCCGGAACGTAGAATTGGCCATCACTTTCAAACTGGTTGCAATTATTCCTGTTATATGATGGAAACACTGTTGTATTTTTTTTGCATTTTATGGTTCGGGCGTTGCCTTCTAAGGCCCTAACTATTCTATCTGTTGGAGCAACGCCCTAGGGTGAAGCCTAGGTTGCTCGGAAAGTAGAAATGACCATAAGTTTCATACTGGTTGCAATTATTCGTTCTATACGATGGAAAAGCTGTTGTATTTATATTGCATTTAATGCTTCTGGCGTTGACTTCTAAGGCACTGACTATTCGATCGGGTGGAGCAACGCCCTAGAGTGAAGCCTAGGTTGCCCGGAACGTAGAATTGGCCATCACTTTCAAACTGATTGCAATTATTCCTGTTATATGATGGATACGCTGTTGTATTTTTATTGCATTTTATGGTTCGGGCGTTGACTTCTAAGGCCCTAACTATTCAATCTGTTGGAGCAACGCCCTACGGTGAAGCCTAGCTTGCTGGGAAAGTAGAAATGACCATAAGTTTCATACTGGTTGCAATTATTCGTTTTATACGATGGAAAAGCTGTTGTATTTATATCGTATTTTATGCTTCTGGCGTTGACTTCTTAGGCCGTAACTATTCGGTCTGTTGGAGCAACGCCATGGAGCGAAACCTAGGTTGCCCGGAACGTAGAATTGGCCATCACTTTCAAACTGGTTGCAATTATTCCTGATATATGATGGAAACACTGTTGTATTTTTTTTGCATTTTATGGTTCTGGCGTTGACTTCTAAGGCCCTAACTATTCAATCTGCTGGAGCAACGCCCTAGGGTGAAGCCTAGGTTGCTCGGAAAGTAGAAATGACCATAAGTTTCGTACTGGTTGCAATTATTCGTTTTATACGATGGAAAAACTGTTGTATTTATATTGCATTTTATGCTTCTGGCGTTGACTTCTAAGGCACTAACTATTCGACCTGGTAGAGCAACGCCCTAGAGTGAAGGCTAGGTTGCCCGGAACGTAGAATTGGCCATCACTTTCAAACTGGTTGCAATTATTCCTGTTATATGATGGAAACACTGTTGTATTTTTTTTGCATTTTATGGTTCGGGCGTTGACTTCTAAGGTCCTAACTATTCAATCTGTTGGATCAACGCCCTAGGGTAAAGCCTAGGTTGCTCGGAAAATAGAAATGACCATAAGTTTCATACTGGTTGCAATTATTCGTTTTATACGATGGAAAAACTGTTGTATTTATATTGTATTTTATGCTTCTGGCGTTGACTTCTAAGGCACTAGCTATTCGATCTGGTGGAGCAACGCCCTAGAGTGAAGCCTAGGTTGCCCGGAACGTAGAATTGGCCATCGCTTTCAAACTGGTTGCAATTATTCCTGTTATATGATGGATACACTGTTGTATTTTTATTGCATTTTATGCTTCGGGCGTTGACTTCTAAGGCCCTAACTATTCAATCTGTTGGACCAACGCCCTAGGGTGAAGCCTAGCTTGCTCGGAAAGTAGAAATGACCATTAGTTTCATACTGGTTGCAATTATTCGTTTTATACGATGGAAAAACTGTTGTATTTATATCGTATTTTATGCTTCTGGCGTTGACTTCTTAGGCCGTAACTATTCGGTCTGGTGGAGCAACGCTCTGGAGTGAAACCTAGGTTGCCCGAAACGTAGAATTGGCCTTCACTTTCAAACTGGTTGCAATTATTCCTGATATATGATGGAAACACTGTTGTATTTTTTTTGCATTCTATGTTTCGGGCGTTGACTTCTAAGGCCCTAACTATTCAATCTGCTGGAGCAACGCCCTAGGGTGAAGCCTAGGTTGCTCGGAAAATAGAAATGACCATAAGTTTCGTACTGGTTGCAATTATTCGCTTTATACGATGGAAAAACTGTTGTATTTATATTGCATTTTATGCTTCTGGCGTTGACTTCTAAGGCACTAACTATTCGATCTGGTAGAGCAACGCCCTAGAGTGAAGCCTAGGTTGCCCGGAACGTAGAATTGGCCATCACTTTCAAACTGGTTGCAATTATTCCTGATATATGATGGAAACACTCTTGTATTTTTTTTGCATTTTATGGTTCGGGCGATGACTTCTATGGTCCTAACTATTCAATCTGTTGGAGCAACGCCCTAGGGTGAAGCCTAGGTTGCTCGGAAAGTAGAAATGTCCATATGTTTCATACTGGTTGCAATTATTCGTTTTATACGATGGAAGAACTGTTGTATTTATATTGTATTTTATGCTTCTGGCGTTGACTTCTAAGGCAGTAACTATTCTATCTGGTGGAGCAACGCAATAGAGTGAAGCCTAGGTTGCCCGGAACGTAGAATTGGCCATCACTTTCAAACTGGTTGCAATTATTCCTGTTATATGATGGAAACACTGTTGTATTTTTTTTGCATTTTATGGTTCGGGCGTTGCCTTCTAAGGCCCTAACTATTCTATCTGTTGGAGCAACGCCCTAGGGTGAAGCCTAGGTTGCTCGGAAAGTAGAAATGACCATAAGTTTCATACTGGTTGCAATTATTCGTTCTATACGATGGAAAAGCTGTTGTATTTATATTGCATTTAATGCTTCTGGCGTTGACTTCTAAGGCACTAACTATTCGATCGGGTGGAGCAACGCCCTAGAGTGAAGCCTAGGTTGCCCGGAACGTAGAATTGGCCATCACTTTCAAACTGATTGCAATTATTCCTGTTATATGATGGATACGCTGTTGTATTTTTATTGCATTTTATGGTTCGGGCGTTGACTTCTAAGGCCCTAACTATTCAATCTGTTGGAGCAACGCCCTACGGTGAAGCCTAGCTTGCTGGGAAAGTAGAAATGACCATAAGTTTCATACTGGTTGCAATTATTCGTTTTATACGATGGAAAAGCTGTTGTATTTATATCGTATTTTATGCTTCTGGCGTTGACTTCTTAGGCCGTAACTATTCGGTCTGTTGGAGCAACGCCATGGAGCGAAACCTAGGTTGCCCGGAACGTAGAATTGGCCATCACTTTCAAACTGGTTGCAATTATTCCTGATATATGATGGAAACACGGTTGTATTTTTTTTGCATTTTATGGTTCTGGCGTTGACTTCTAAGGCCCTAACTATTCAATCTGCTGGAGCAACGCCCTAGGGTGAAGCCTAGGTTGCTCGGAAAGTAGAAATGACCATAAGTTTCGTACTGGTTGCAATTATTTGTTTTATACGATGGAAAAACTGTTGTATTTATATTGCATTTTATGCTTCTGGCGTTGACTTCTAAGGCACTAACTATTCGACCTGGTAGAGCAACGCCCTAGAGTGAAGGCTAGGTTGCCCGGAACGTAGAATTGGCCATCACTTTCAAACTGGTTGCAATTATTCCTGATATATGATGGAAACACTCTTGTATTTTTTTTGCATTTTATGGTTCGGGCGATGACTTCTATGGTCCTAACTATTCAATCTGTTGGAGCAACGCCCTAGGGTGAAGCCTAGGTTGCTCGGAAAGCAGAAATGTCCATATGTTTCATACTGGTTGCAATTATTCGTTTTATACGATGGAAAAACTGTTGTATTTATATTGTATTTTATGCTTCTGGCGTTGACTTCTAAGGCACTAACTATTCTATCTGGTGGAGCAACGCAATAGAGTGAAGCCTAGGTTGCCCGGAACGTAGAATTGGCCATCACTTTCAAACTGGTTGCAATTATTCCTGTTATATGATGGAAACACTGTTGTATTTTTTTTGCATTTTATGGTTCGGGCGTTGCCTTCTAAGGCCCTAACTATTCTATCTGTTGGAGCAACGCCCTAGGGTGAAGCCTAGGTTGCTCGGAAAGTAGAAATGACCATAAGTTTCATACTGGTTGCAATTATTCGTTCTATACGATGGAAAAGCTGTTGTATTTATATTGTATTTTATGCTTCTGGCGTTGACTTCTAAGGCACTAACTATTCGATCGGGTGGAGCAACGCCCTAGAGTGAAGCCTAGGTTGCCCGGAACGTAGAATTGGCCATCGCTTTCAAACTGGTTGCAATTATTCCTGTTATATGATGGATACACTGTTGTATTTTTATTGCATTTTATGCTTCGGGCGTTGACTTCTAAGGCCCTAACTATTCAATCTGTTGGACCAACGCCCTAGGGTGAAGCCTAGCTTGCTCGGAAAGTAGAAATGACCATTAGTTTCATACTGGTTGCAATTATTCGTTTTATACGATGGAAAAACTGTTGTCTTTATATCGTATTTTATGCTTCTGGCGTTGACTTCTTAGGCCGTAACTATTCGGTCTGGTGGAGCAACGCCCTGGAGTGAAACCTAGGTTGCCCGAAACGTAGAATTGGCCTTCACTTTCAAACTGGTTGCAATTATTCCTGATATATGATGGAAACACTGTTGTATTTTTTTTGCATTTTATGTTTCGGGCGTTGACTTCTGAGGTCCTAACTATTCAATCTGTTGGAGCAACGCCCTAGGGTGAAGCCTAGGTTGCTCGGAAAGTAGAAATGACCAGAAGTTTCATGCTGGTTGCAATTATTCGTTTTATACGATGGAAAAACTGTTGTATTTATATTGTATTTTATGCTTCTGGCGTTGACTTCTAAGGCACTAACTATTCGATCTGGTGGAGCAACGCCCTAGAGTGAAGCCTAGGTTGCCCGGAACGTAGAATTGGCCATCGCTTTCAAACTGGTTGCAATTATTCCTGTTATATGATGGATACACTGTTGTATTTTTATTGCATTTTATGCTTCGGGCGTTGACTTCTAAGGCCCTAACTATTCAATCTGTTGGACCAACGCCCTAGGGTGAAGCCTAGCTTGCTCGGAAAGTAGAAATGACCATTAGTTTCATACTGGTTGCAATTATTCGTTTTATACGATGGAAAAACTGTTGTATTTATATCGTATTTTATGCTTCTGGCATTGACTTCTTAGGCCGTAACTATTCGGTCTGGTGGAGCAACGCTCTGGAGTGAAACCTAGGTTGCCCGAAACGTAGAATTGGCCTTCACTTTCAAACTGGTTGCAATTATTCCTGATATATGATGGAAACACTGTTGTATTTTTTTTGCATTTTATGTTTCGGGCGTTGAATTCTAAGGCCCTAACTATTCAATCTGTTGGAGCAACGCCCTAGGGTGAAGCCTAGGTTGCTCGGAAAGTAGAAATGACCATAAGTTTCGTACTGGTTGCAATTATTCGTTTTATACGATGGAAAAACTGTTGTATTTATATTGCATTTTATGCTTCTGGCGTTGACTTCTAAGGCACTAACTATTCGATCTGGTGGAGCAACGCCCTAGAGCGAAGCCTAGGTTGCCCGAAACGTAGAATTGGCCTTCACTTTCAAACTGGTTGCAATTATTCCTGATATATGATGGAAACACTGTTGTATTTTTTTTGCATTTTATGTTTCGGGCGTTGACTTCTGAGGTCCTAACTATTCAATCTGTTGGAGCAACGCCCTAGGGTGAAGCCTAGGTTGCTCGGAAAGTAGAAATGACCATAAGTTTCATGCTGGTTGCAATTATTCGTTTTATACGATGGAAAAACTGTTGTATTTATATTGTATTTTATGCTTCTGGCGTTGACTTCTAAGGCACTAACTATTCGATCTGGTGGAGCAACGCCCTAGAGTGAAGCCTAGGTTGCCCGGAACGTAGAATTGGCCATCGCTTTCAAACTGGTTGCAATTATTCCTGTTATATGATGGATACACTGTTGTATTTTTATTGCATTTTATGCTTCGGGCGTTGACTTCTGAGGTCCTAACTATTCAATCTGTTGGAGCAACGCCCTAGGGTGAAGCCTAGGTTGCTCGGAAAGTAGAAATGACCATAAGTTTCATGCTGGTTGCAATTATTCGTTTTATACGATGGAAAAACTGTTGTATTTATATTGTATTTTATGCTTCTGGCGTTGACTTCTAAGGCACTAACTATTCGATCTGGTGGAGCAACGCCCTAGAGTGAAGCCTAGGTTGCCCGGAACGTAGAATTGGCCATCGCTTTCAAACTGGTTGCAATTATTCCTGTTATATGATGGATACACTGTTGTATTTTTATTGCATTTTATGCTTCGGGCGTTGACTTCTAAGGCCCTAACTATTCAATCTGTTGGACCAACGCCCTAGGGTGAAGCCTAGCTTGCTCGGAAAGTAGAAATGACCATTAGTTTCATACTGGTTGCAATTATTCGTTTTATACGATGGAAAAACTGTTGTATTTATATCGTATTTTATGCTTCTGGCGTTGACTTCTTAGGCCGTAACTATTCGGTCTGGTGGAGCAACGCTCTGGAGTGAAACCTAGGTTGCCCGAAACGTAGTATTGGCCTTCACTTTCAAACTGGTTGCAATTATTCCTGATATATGATGGAAACACTGTTGTATTTTTTTTGCATTTTATGTTTCGGGCGTTGACTTCTGAGGTCCTAACTATTCAATCTGTTGGAGCAACGCCCTAGGGTGAAGCCTAGGTTGCTCGGAAAGTAGAAATGACCATAAGTTTCATGCTGGTTGCAATTATTCGTTTTATACGATGGAAAAACTGTTGTATTTATATTGTATTTTATGCTTCTGGCGTTGACTTCTAAGGCACTAACTATTCGATCTGGTGGAGCAACGCCTTAGAGTGAAGCCTAGGTTGCCCGGAACGTAGAATTGGCCATCGCTTTCAAACTGGTTGCAATTATTCCTGTTATATGATGGATACACTGTTGTATTTTTATTGCATTTTATGGTTCGGGCGTTGACTTCTAAGGCCCTAACTATTCAATCTGTTGGACCAACGCCCTAGGGTGAAGCCTAGCTTGCTCGGAAAGTAGAAATGACCATTAGTTTCATACTGGTTGCAATTATTCGTTTTATACGATGGAAAAACTGTTGTATTTATATCGTATTTTATGCTTCTGGCATTGACTTCTTAGGCCGTAACTATTCGGTCTGGTGGAGCAACGCTCTGGAGTGAAACCTAGGTTGCCCGAAACGTAGAATTGGCCTTCACTTTCAAACTGGTTGCAATTATTCCTGATATATGATGGAAACACTGTTGTATTTTTTTTGCATTTTATGTTTCGGGCGTTGACTTCTAAGGCCCTAACTATTCAATCTGTTGGAGCAACGCCCTAGGGTGAAGCTTAGGTTGCTCGGAAAGTAGAAATGACCATAAGTTTCATGCTGGTTGCAATTATTCGTTTTATACGATGGAAAAACTGTTGTATTTATATTGTATTTTATGCTTCTGGCGTTGACTTCTAAGGCACTAACTATTCGATCTGGTGGAGCAACGCCCTAGAGTGAAGCCTAGGTTGCCCGGAACGTAGAATTGGCCATCGCTTTCAAACTGGTTGCAATTATTCCTGTTATATGATGGATACACTGTTGTATTTTTATTGCATTTTATGGTTCGGGCGTTGACTTCTAAGGCCCTAACTATTCAATCTGTTGGACCAACGCCCTAGGGTGAAGCCTAGCTTGCTCGGAAAGTAGAAATGACCATTAGTTTCATACTGGTTGCAATTATTCGTTTTATACGATGGAAAAACTGTTGTATTTATATCGTATTTTATGCTTCTGGCATTGACTTCTTAGGCCGTAACTATTCGGTCTGGTGGAGCAACGCTCTGGAGTGAAACCTAGGTTGCCCGAAACGTAGAATTGGCCTTCACTTTCAAACCGGTTGCAATTATTCCTGATATATGATGGAAACACTGTTGTATTTTTTTTGCATTTTATGTTTCGGGCGTTGACTTCTAAGGCCCTAACTATTCAATCTGTTGGAGCAACGCCCCAGGGTGAAGCTTAGGTTGCTCGGAAAGTAGAAATGACCATAAGTTTCGTACTGGTTGCAATTATTCGTTCTATACGATGGAAAAACTGTTGTATTTATATTGCATTTTATGCTTCTGGCGTTGACTTCTAAGGCACTAACTATTCGATCTGGTGGAGCGACGCCCTAGAGCCAAGCCTAGGTTGCCCGAAACGTAGAATTGGCCTTCACTTTCAAACTGGTTGCAATTATTCCTGATATATGATGGAAACATTGTTGTATTTTTTTTGCATTTTATGTTTCGGGCGTTGACTTCTGAGATCCTAACTATTCAATCTGTTGGAGCAACGCCCTAGGGTGAAGCCTAGGTTGCTCGGAAAGTAGAAATGACCATAAGTTTCATGCTGGTTGCAATTATTCGTTTTATACGATGGAAAAACTGTTGTATTTATATTGTATTTTATGCTTCTGTCGTTGACTTCTAAGGCACTAACTATTCGATCTGGTGGAGCAACGCCCTAGAGTGAAGCCTAGGTTGCCCGGAACGTAGAATTGGCCATCGCTTTCAAACTGGTTGCAATTATTCCTGTTATATGTTGGATACACTGTTGTGTTTTTATTGCATTTTATGCTTCGGGCGTTGACTTCTAAGGCCCTAACTATTCGATCTGGTGCAGCAACGCCCTAGAGCGAAGCCTAGGTTGCCCGGAACGTAGAATTGGCCATCAATTTCAAACTGGTTGCAATTATACCTGTTATATGATGGAAACACTGCTGTATTTTTTTTGCATTTTATGGTTCGGGCATTGACTTCTAAGGCACTATCTATTCGATCTGGTGGAGCAACGCCCTAGAGCGAAGCCTAGGTTGCCCGGAACGTAGAATTGGCCATCACTTTCAAACTGGTTGCAATTATTCCTGTTATATGATGGAAACACTGTTGTATTTTTCTTGCATTTTATGGTTAGGGCGTTGACTTCTAAGGTCCTAACTATTCAATCCGTTGGAGCAACGCTCTAGGGTGAAGCCTAGGTTGCTCGGAAAGTTGAAATGACCATAAGTTTCATACTGGTTGCAATTATTCGTTTTATACGATGGAAAAACTGTTGTATTTATATCGTATTTTATGCTTCTGGCGTTGACTTCTTAGGCCGTAACTATTCGGTCTGGTGGAGCAACGCTCTGGAGTGAAACCTAGGTTGCCCGAAACGTAGAATTGGCCTTCACTTTCAAACTGGTTGCAATTATTCCTGATATATGATGGAAACACTGTTGTATTTTTTTTGCATTTTATGTTTCGGGCGTTGACTTCTAAGGCCCTAACTATTCAATCTGTTGGAGCAACGCCCTAGGGTGAAGCCTAGGTTGCTCGGAAAGTAGAAATGACCATAAGTTTCGTACTGGTTGCAATTATTCGTTTTATACGATGGAAAAACTGTTGTATTTATATTGCATTTTATGCTTCTGGCGTTGACTTCTAAGGCACTAACTATTCGATCTGGTGCAGCAACGCCCTAGAGCGAAGCCTAGGTTGCCCGGAACGTAGAATTGGCCATCAATTTCAAACTGGTTGCAATTATACCTGTTATATGATGGAAACACTGCTCTATTTTTTTTGCATTTTATGGTTCGGGCGTTGACTTCTAAGGCCCTAACTATTCAATCCGTTGGAGCAACGCTCTAGGGTGAAGCCTAGGTTGCTCGGAAAGTTGAAATGACCATAAGTTTCATACTGGTTGCAATTACTCGTTTTATACGATGGAAAAACTGTTGTACTTATATTGTATTTTATGCTGCTGGCGTTGACTTCTAAGGCACCAACTATTCGATCTGGTGGAGCCACGCCATAGAGTGAAGCCTAGGTTGCCCGGAACGTAGAATTGGCCATCACTTTCAAACTGGTTGCAATTATTCCTGTTATATGATGGAAACACTGTTGTATTTTTTTTGCATTTTATGGTTAGGGCGTTGACTTCTAAGGTCCTAACTATTCAATCTGTTGGAGCAACGCCCTAGGGTGAAGCCTAGGTTGCTCGGAAAGTAGAAATGACCATAAGTTTCATACTGGTTGCAATTATTCGTTTTATACGATGGAAAAACTGTTGTATTTATATTGTATTTTATGCTTCTGGCGTTGACTTCTAAGGCACTAACTATTCGATCAGGTGGAGCAACGCCCTGGAGTGAAGCCTAGGTTGCCCGGAACGTAGAATTGGCCATCGCTTTCAAACTGGCTGCAATTATTCCTGTTATATGATGGATACACTGTTGTATTTTTATTGCATTTTATGCTTCGGGCGTTGACTTCTAAGGTACTAACTATTCGATCTGGTGGAGCAACGCCCTACAGTGAAGCCTAGGTTGCCCGGAACGTAGAATTGGCCATCGCTTTCAAACTGGTTGCAATTATTCCTGTTATATGATGGATACACTGTTGTATTTTTATTGCATTTTATGCTTCGGGAGTAGACTTCTAAGGCCCTAACTATTCAATCTGTTGGACCAACGCCCTAGGGTGAAGCCTAGCTTGCTCGGAAAGTAGAAATGACCATAAGTTTCATACTGGTTGCAATTATTCGTTTTATACGATGGAAAAGCTGTTGTATTTATATCGCATTTTATGCTTCTGGCGTTGACTTCTTAGGCCGTAACTATTCGGTCTGGTGGAGCAACGCCCTGGAGTGAAACCTTGGTTGCCCGGAACGTAGAATTGGCCATCACTTTCATACTGGTTGCAATTATTCCTGATATATGATGGAAACACTGTTGTATTTTTATTGCATTTTATGCTTCGGGCGTTGACTTCTAAGGCCCTAACTATTCAATCTGTTGGAGCAACGCCCTACGGTGAAGCCTAGCTTGCTCGGAAAGTAGAAATGACCATAAGTTTCATACTGGTTGCAATTATTCGTTTTATACGATGGAAAAACTGTTGTATTTATATCGTATTTTATGCTCCTGGCGTTGACTTCTTAGGCACTAACTATTCGATCTGGTGGAGCAACGCCCTAGAGTGAAGCCTAGGTTGCTCGGAAAGTAGAAATGACCATAAGTTTCATACTGGTTGCAATTATTCGTTTTATACGATGGAAAAGCAGTTGTATTTATATCGTATTTTATGCTTCTGGCGTTGACTTCTTAGGCCGTAACTATTCGGTCTGGTGGAGCAACGCCCTGGAGTGAAACCCAGGTTGCCCGGAACGTAGAATTGGCCATCACTTTCAAACTGGTTGCAATTATTCCTGAGATATGATGGAAACACTGTTGTATTTTCTTTGCATCTTATGGTTCGGGCGTTGACTTCTAAGGCCCTAACTATTCGATCTGGTGGAGCAACGCCCTAGAGCGAAGCCTAGGTTGCCCGGAAAGTAGAAATGTCCATAAGTTTCATACTGGTTGCAATTATTCGTTTTATACGATGGAAAAACTGTTGTATTTATATCGTATTTTATGCTTCTGGCGTTAACTTCTTAGGCCGTAAATATTCGGTCTGGTGGAGCAATGCCCTGGAGTGAAACCTAGCTTGTCCGGAACGTAGAATTGGCCATCACTTTCAAACTGGTTGCAATTATTCCTGATATATTATGGAAACACTGTTGTATTTTTATTGCATTTTATGCTTCGGGCGTAGACTTCTTAGGCCCTAACTATTCAATCTGTTGGACCAACGCCCTAGGGTGAAGCCTAGCTTGCTCGGAAAGTAGAAATGACCATAAGTTTCATACTGGTTGCAATTATTCGTTTTATACGATGGAAAAGCTGTTGTATTTATATCGTATTTTATGCTTCTGGCGTTGACTTCTTAGGCCGTAACTATTCGGTCTGGTGGAGCAACGCCCTGGAGTGAAACCTAGGTTGCCCGGAACGTAGAATTGGCCATCACTTTCATACTGGTTGCAATTATTCCTGATATATGATGGAAACACTGTTGTATTTTTTTTGGATTTTATGGTTCGGGCGTTGACTTCTAAGGCCCTAACTATTCAATCCGTTGGAGCAACGCTCTAGGGTGAAGCCTAGGTTGCTCGGAAAGTTGAAATGACCATAAGTTTCATACTGGTTGCAATTATTCGTTTTATACGATGGAAAAACTGTTGTATTTATATTGTATTTTATGCTTCTGGCGTTGACTTCTAAGGCGCTAACTACTCGATCTGGTGGAGCCACGCCATAGAGTGAAGCCTAGGTTGCCCGGAACGTAGAATTGGCCATCGCTTTCAAACTGGCTGCAATTATTCCTGTTATATGATGGATACACTGTTGTATTTTTATTGCATTTTATGCTTCGGGCGTTGACTTCTAAGGTACTAACTATTCGATCTGGTGGAGCAACGCCCTACAGTGAAGCCTAGGTTGCCCGGAACGTAGAATTGGCCATCGCTTTCAAACTGGTTGCAATTATTCCTGTTATAAGATGGATACACTGTTGTATTTTTATTGCATTTTATGCTTCGGGAGTAGACTTCTAAGGCCCTAACTATTCAATCTGTTGGACCAACGCCCTAGGGTGAAGCCTAGCTTGCTCGGAAAGTAGAAATGACCATAAGTTTCATACTGGTTGCAATTATTCGTTTTATACGATGGAAAAGCAGTTGTATTTATATCGTATTTTATGCTTCTGGCGTTGATTTCTTAGGCCGTAACTATTCGGTCTGGTGGAGCAACGCCCTGGAGTGAAACCTAGGTTGCCCGGAACGTAGAATTGGCCATCACCTTCATACTGGTTGCAATTATTCCTGATATATGATGGAAACACTGTTGTATTTTTTTTGCATTTTATGGTTCGGGCGTTGACTTCTAAGGCCCTAACTATTCAATCTGTTGGAGCAACGCCCTAGGGTGAAGCCTAGGTTGCTCGGAAAGTAGAAATGTCCATAAGTTTCATACTGGTTGCAATTATTCGTTTTATACGATGGAAAAACTGTTGTATTTATATTGTATTTTATGCTTCTGGCGTTGACATCTAAGGCACTAACTATTCGATCTGGTGGAGCAACGCAATAGAGTGAAGCCTATGTTTCCCAGAACGTAGAATTGGCCTTCACTTTCAAACTGGTTGCAATTATTCCTGTTATATGATGGAAACACTGTTGCATTTTTTTTGCATTTTATGGTTCGGGCGTTGACTTCTAAGGCCCTAGCTATTCAATCTGTTGGAGAAACGCCCTAGGGTGAAGCCTAGGTTGCTCGGAAAGTAGAAATGACCATAAGTTTCATACTGGTTGCAATTATTCGTTTTATACGATGGAAAAGCTGTTGTATTTATATCGTATTTTATGCTTCTGGCGTTGACTTCTTAGGCCGTAACTATTCGGTCTGGTGGAGCAACGCCCTGGAGTGAAACCTAGGTTGCCCGGAACGTAGAATTGGCCATCACTTTCAAACTGGTTGCAATTATTCCTGAGATATGATGGAAACACTGTTGTATTTTCTTTGCATCTTATGGTTCGGGCGTTGACTTCTAAGGCCCTAACTATTCGATCTGGTGGAGCAACGCCCTAGAGCGAAGCCTAGGTTGCCCGGAAAGTAGAAATGTCCATAAGTTTCATACTGGTTGCAATTATTCGTTTTATACGATGGAAAAACTGTTGTATTTATATCGTATTTTATGCTTCTGGCGTTAACTTCTTAGGCCGTAAATATTCGGTCTGGTGGAGCAACGCCCTGGAGTGAAACCTAGGTTGCCCGGAACGTAGAATTGGCCATCACTTTCATACTGGTTGCAATTATTCCTGATATATGATGGAAACACTGTTGTATTTTTTTTGGATTTTATGGTTCGGGCGTTGACTTCTAAGGCCCTAACTATTCAATCCGTTGGAGCAACGCTCTAGGGTGAAGCCTAGGTTGCTCGGAAAGTTGAAATGACCATAAGTTTCATACTGGTTGCAATTATTCGTTTTATACGATGGAAAAACTGTTGTATTTATATTGTATTTTATGCTTCTGGCGTTGACTTCTAAGGCGCTAACTACTCGATCTGGTGGAGCCACGCCATAGAGTGAAGCCTAGGTTGCCCGGAACGTAGAATTGGCCACCACTTTCAAACTGGTTGCAATTATTCCTGTTATATGATGGAAACACTGTTGTATTTTTTTTGCGTTTTATGGTTCGGGCGTTGACTTCTAAGGCCCTAACTATTCAATCTGTTGGAGCAACGCCCTAGGGTGAAGCCTAGGTTGCTCGGAAAGTAGAAATGACCATAAGTTTCATACTGGTTGCAATTATTCGTTTTATACGATGGAAAAACTGTTGTATTTATATTGTATTTTATGCTTCTGGCGTTGACTTCTAAGGCACTAACTATTCGATCAGGTGGAGCAACGCCCTGGAATGAAGCCTAGGTTGCCCGGAACGTAGAATTGGCCATCGCTTTCAAACTGGTTGCAATTATTCCTGTTATATGATGGATACACTGTTGTATTTTTATTGCATTTTATGCTTCGGGCGTTGACTTCTAAGGCACTAACTTTTCGATCTGGTGGAGCAACGCCCTACAGTGAAGCCTAGGTTGCCCGGAACGTAGAATTGGCCATCGCTTTCAAACTGGTTGCAATTATTCCTGTTATATGATGGATACACTGTTGTATTTTTATTGCATTTTATGCTTCGGGCGTTGACTTCTAAGTCCCTAACTATACAATCTGTTGGACCAACGCCCTAGGGTGAAGCCTATCTTGCTCGGAAAGTAGAAATGACCATATGTTTCATACTGGTTGCAATTATTCGTTTTATACGATGGAAAAGCTGTTGTATTTATATCGTATTTTATGCTTCTGGCGTTGACTTCTTAGGCCGTAAATATTCGGTCTGGTGGAGCAACGCCCTGGAGTGAAACGTAGGTTGTCCGGAACGTAGAATTAGCCATCACTTTCAAACTGGTTGCAATTATTCCTGATATATGATGGAAACACTGTAGTACTTTTATTGCATTTTATGCTTCGGGCGTAGACTTCTAATCCCCTGACTATTCAATCTGTTGGACCAACGCCCTAGGGTGAAGCCTAGCTTGCTCGGAAAGTAGAAATGACCATAAGTTTCATACTGGTTGCAATTATTCGTTTTATACGATGGAAAAGCAGTTGTATTTATATCGTATTTTATGCTTCTGGCGTTGATTTCTTAGGCCGTAACTATTCGGTCTGGTGGAGCAACGCCCTGGAGTGAAACCTAGGTTGCCCGGAACGTAGAATTGGCCATCACTTTCATACTGGTTGCAATTATTCCTAATATATGATGGAAACACTGTTGTATTTTTTTTGCATTTTATGGTTCGGGCGTTGACTTCTAAGGCCCTAACTATTCAATCTGTTGGAGCAACGCGCTAGGGTGAAGCCTAGGTTGCTCGGAAAGTAGAAATGTCCATAAGTGTCATACTGGTTGCAATTATTCGTTTTATACGATGGAAAAACTGTTGTATTTATATTGTATTTTATGCTTCTGGCGTTGACATCTAAGGCACTAACTATTCGATCTGGTGGAGCAACGCAATGGAGTGATGCCTAGGTTGCCCGGAAGGTAGAATTGGCCATCAATTTGAAACTGGTTGCAATTATACCTGTTATATGATGGAAACACTGCTGTATTTTTTTTGCATTTTATGGTTCGGGCGTTGACTTCTAAGGCCCTAACTATTCAGTCCGTTGGAGCAACGCCCTAGGGTGAAGCCTAGGTTGCTCGGAAAGTTGAAATGACCATAAGTTTCATACTGGTTGCAATTATTCGGTTTATACGATGGAAGAACTGTTGTATTTATATTGTATTTTATGCTTCTGGCGTTGACTTCTAAGGCACTAATTATTCGATCTGGTGGAGCCACGCCATAGAGTGAAGCCTAGGTTGCCCGGAACGTAGAATTGGCCTTCACTTTCAAATTGGTTGCAATTATTCCTGTTATATGATGGAAACACTGTTGTATTTTTTTTGCATTTTATGGTTCGGGCGTTGACTTCTAAGGCCCTAACTATTCAATCTGTTGGAGCAACGCCCTAGGGTGAAGCCTAGGTTGCTCGGAAAGTAGAAATGACCATAAGTTTCATATTGGTTGCAATTATTCGTTTTATACGATGGAAAAGCTGTTGTATTTATATCGTATTTTATGCTTCTGGCGTTAACTTCTTAGGCCGTAAATATTCGGTCTGGTGGAGCAACGCCCTGGAGTGAAACCTAGGTTGTCCGGAACGTAGAATTGGCCATCACTTTCAAACTGGTTGCAATTATTCCTGATATATTATGGAAACACTGTTGTATTTTTATTGCATTTTATGCTTCGGGCGTAGACTTCTAAGGCCCTAACTATTCAATCTGTTGGACCAACGCCCTAGGGTGAAGCCTAGCTTGCTCGGAAAGTAGAAATGACCATAAGTTTCATACTGGTTGCAATTATTCGTTTTATACGATGGAAAAGCTGTTGTATTTATATCGTATTTTATGCTTCTGGCGTTGACTTCTTAGGCCGTAACTATTCGGTCTGGTGGAGCAACGCCCTGGAGTGAAACCTAGGTTGTCCGGAACGTAGAATTGGCCATCACTTTCATACTGGTTGCAATTATTCCTGATATATGATGGAAACACTGTTGTATTTTTTTTGATTTTATGGTTCGGGCGTTGACTTCTAAGGCCCTAACTATTCAATCCGTTGGAGCAACGCTCTAGGGTGAAGCCTAGGTTGCTCGGAAAGTTGAAATGACCATAAGTTTCATACTGGTTGCAATTATTCGTTTTATACGATGGAAAAACTGTTGTATTTATATTGTATTTTATGCTTCTGGCGTTGACTTCTAAGGCGCTAACTACTCGATCTGGTGGAGCCACGCCATAGAGTGAAGCCTAGGTTGCCCGGAACGTAGAATTGGCCACCACTTTCAAGCTGGTTGCAATTATTCCTGTTATATGATGGAAACACTGTTGTATTTTTTTTGCGTTTTATGGTTCGGGCGTTGACTTCTAAGGCCCTAACTATTCAATCTGTTGGAGCAACGCCCTAGGGTGAAGCCTAGGTTGCTCAGAAAGTAGAAATGTCCATAAGTTTCATACTGGTTGCAATTATTCGTTTTATACGATGGAAAGCTGTTGTATTTATATTGTATTTTATGCTTCTGGCGTTGACTTCTAAGGCACTAACTATTCGATCTGGTGGAGCAACGCAATAGAGTGAAGCCTAGGTTGCCCGGAACGTAGAATTGGCCTTCACTTTCAAACTGGTTGCAATTATTCCTGTTATATGATGGAAACACTGTTGTATTTTTTTTATATTTTATGGTTCGGGCGTTGACTTCTAAGGCCCTAACTATTCAATCTGTTGGAGCAACGCCCTAGAGTGAAGCCTAGTTTGCCCGGAACGTAGAATTGGCCATCACTTTCAAACTGGTTGCAATTATTCCTGTTATATGATGGATACACTGTTGTATTCTTATTGCATTTTATGCTTCGGGCGTTGACTTCTAAGGCCCTAACTATTCAATCTGTTGGAGCAACGCCCTAGGGTGAAGCCTAGCTTGCTCGGAAAGTAGAAATGACCATAAGTTTCATACTGGTTGCAATTATTCGTTTTATACGATGGAAAAGCTGTTGTATTTATATCGTATTTTATGCTTCTGGTGTTGACTTCTTAGGCCGTAACTATTCGGTCTGGTGGAGCAACGCCCTGGAGTGAAACCTAGGTTGCCCGGAACGTAGAATTGGCCATCACTTTCAAACTGGTTGCAATTATTCCTGATATATGATGGATACACTGTTGTATTTTTTTTGCATTTTATGGTTCGGGCGTTGACTTCTAAGGCCCTAACTATTCAATCTGTTGGAGCAACGCCCTAGGGTGAAGCCTAGGTTGCTCGGAAAGTAGAAATGAACATAAGTTTCATACTGTTTGCAATTATTCGTTTTATACGATGGAAAAGCTGTTGTATTTATATCGTATTTTATGCTTCTGGCGTTGACTTCTAAGGCACTATCTATTCGATCTGGTGGAGCAACGCCGTAGTGCGAAGCCTAGGTTGCCCGGAACGTAGAATTGGCCGTCACTTTCAAACTGGTTGCAATTATTCCTGTTATATGATGGAAACACTGTTGTATTTTTTTTGCATTTTATGGTTAGGGCGTTGACTTCTAAGGTCCTAACTATTCAATCTGTTGGAGCAACGCCATATGGTGAAGCCTAGGTTGCTCGGAAAGTAGAAATGACCATAAGTTTCATGCTGGTTGCAATTATTCGTTTTATACGATGGAAAAACTGTTGTATTTATATTGTATTTTATGCTTCTGGCGTTGACATCTAAGGCACTAACTATTCGATCTGGTGCAGCAACGCAATAGAGTGATGCCTAGGTTGCCCGGAACGTAGAATTGGCCATCAATTTCAAACTGGTTGCAATTATACCTGTTATATGATGGAAACGCTGCTGTATTTTTTTTGCATTTTATGGTTCGGGCGTTGACTTCTAAGGCCCTAACTATTCAATCCGTTGGAGCAACGCCCTAGGGTGAAGCCTAGATTGCTCGGAAAGTTGAAATGACCATAAGTTTCATACTGGTTGCAATTATTCGGTTTATACGATGGAAGAACTGTTGTATTTATATTGTATTTTATGCTTCTGGCGTTGACTTCTAAGGCACTAACTATTCGATCTGGTGGAGCCACGCCATAGAGTGAAGCCTAGGTTGCCCGGAACGTAGAATAGGCCATCACTTTCAAACTGGTTGCAATTATTCCTGTTATATGATGGAGACACTGTAGTTTTTTTTTTGCGTTTTATGGTTCGGGCGTTGACTTCTAAGGCCCTAACTATTCAATCTGTTGGGGCAACGCCCTAGGGTGAAGCCTAGGTTGCTCCGAAAGTAGGAATGTCCATAAGTTTCATACTGGTTGCAATTATTCGTTTTATACGATTGAAAGCTGTTGTATTTATATTGTATTTTATGCTTCTGGCGTTGACTTCTAAGGCACTAACTATTCGATCTGGTGGAGCAACGCAATAGAGTGAAGCCTATGTTGCCCGGAACGTAGAATTGGCCTTCACTTTCAAACTCGTTGCAATTATTCCTGTTATATGATGGAAACACTGTTGCATTTTTTTTGCATTTTATGGTTCGGGCGTTGACTTCTAAGGCCCTAGCTATTCAATCTGTTGGAGCAACGCCCTAGGGTGAAGCCTAGGTTGCTCGGAAAGTAGAAATGACCATAAGTTTCATACTGGTTGCAATATACGTTTTATACGATGGAAAAACTGTTGTATTTATATGGTATTTTATGCTTTTGGCGTTGACTTCTAAGGCACTAACTATTCGATCTGGTGGAGCAACGCAATACAGTGAAGCCCAGGTTGCACGGAACGTAGAATTGGCCTTCACTTTCAAATTGGTTGCAATTATTCCTGTTATATGATGGAAACACTGTTGTATTTTTTTTGCATTTTATGGTTCGGGAATTGACTTCTAAGGCCCTAACTATTCAATCTGTTGGAGCAACGCCCTAGGGTGAAGCCTAGGTTGCTCGGAAAGTAGAAATGACCATAAGTTTCATACTGGTTGCAATTATTCGTTTTATAGAATGGAAAAGCTGTTGTATTTATATCGTATTTTATGCTTCTGGCGTTAACTTCTTAGGCCGTAAATATTCGGTCTGGTGGAGCAACGCCCTGGAGTGAAACCTAGGTTGCCCGGAACGTAGAATTGGCCATCACTTTCATACTGGTTGCAATTATTCCTGATATATGATGGAAACACTGTTGTATTTTTTTTGCATTTTATGGTTCGGGCGTTGACTTCTAAGGCCCTAACTATTCAAACTGTTGGAGCAACGCCCTAGGGTGAAGCCTAGTTTGCTCAGAAAGTAGAAATGTCCATAAGTTTCATACTGGTTGCAATTATTCGTTTTATACGATGGAAAGCTGTTGTATTTATATTGTATTTTATGCTTCTGGCGTTGACTTCTAAGGCACTAACTATTCGATCTGGTGGAGCAACGCAATAGAGTGAAGCTTAGGTAGCCCGGAACGTAGAATTGGCCTTCACTATCAAACTGGTTACAATTATTCCTGTTATATGATGGAAACACTGTTGTATTTTTTTTGCATTTTATGGTTCGGGCGTTGACTTCTAAGGTCCTAACTATTCAATCTGTTGGAGCAACGCCCTAGGGTGAAGCCTAGGTTGCTCGGAAAGTAGAAATGAACATAAGTTTCATACTGTTTGCAATTATTCGTTTTATACGATGGAAAAACTGTTGTATTTATATCGTATTTTATGCTTCTGGCGTTGACTTCTAAGGCACTATCTATTCGATCAGGTGGTGCAACGCCCTAGTGCGAAGCCTATGTTGCCCGGAACGTAGAATTGGCCATCACTTTCAAACTGGTTGCAATTATTCCTGTCATATGATGGAAACACTGTTGTATTTTTTTTGCATTTTATGGTTAGGGCGTTGACTTCTAAGGTCCTAACTATTCAATCTGTTGGAGCAACGCCCTAGGGTGAAGCCTAGGTTGCTCGGAAAGTAGAAATGACCATAAGTTTCATACTGGTTGCAATTATTCGTTTTATACGATGGAAAAGCTGTTGTATTTATATCGTATTTTATGCTTCTGGTGTTGACTTCTTAGGCCGTAACTATTCGGTCTGGTGGAGCAACGCCCTGGAGTGAAACCTAGGTTGCCCGGAACGTAGAATTGGCCATCACTTTCAAACTGGTTGCAATTATTCCTGATATATGATGAATACACTGTTGTATTTTTTTTGCATTTTATGGTTCGGGCGTTGACTTCTAAGGCCCTAACTATTCAATCTGTTGGAGCAACGCCCTAGGGTGAAGCCTAGGTTGCTCGGAAAGTAGAAATGAACATAAGTTTCATACTGTTTGCAATTATTCGTTTTATACGATGGAAAAACTGTTGTATTTATATCGTATTTTATGCTTCTGGCGTTGACTTCTAAGGCACTATCTATTCGATCTGGTGGAGCAACGCCCTAGTGCGAAGCCTAGGTTGCCCGGAATGTAGAATTGGCCATCACTTTCAAACTGGTTGCAATTATTCCTGTTATATGATGGAAACACTGTTGTATTTTTCTGCATTTTATGGTTAGGGCGTTGACTTCTAAGGTCCTAACTATTCAATCTGTTGGAGCAACGCCATAGGGTGAAGCCTAGGTTGCTCGGAAAGTAGAAATGACCATAAGTTTCATACTGGTTGCAATTATTCGTTTTATACGATGGAAAAACTGTTGTATTTATATTGTATTTTATGCTTCTGGCGTTGACATCTAAGGCCGTAACTATTCGGTCTGGTGGAGCAACGCCCTGGAGTGAAACCTAGGTTGCCCGGAACGTAGAATTGGCCATCACTTTCAAACTGGTTGCAATTATTCCTGATATATGATGGATACACTGTTGTATTTTTTTTGCATTTTATGGTTCGGGCGTTGACTTCTAAGGCCCTAACTATTCAATCTGTTGGAGCAACGCCCTAGGGTGAAGCCTAGGTTGCTCGGAAAGTAGAAATGAACATAAGTTTCATACTGTTTGCAATTATTCGTTTTATACGATGGAAAAACTGTTGTATATATATCGTATTTTATGCTTCTGGCGTTGACTTCTAAGGCACTATCTATTCGATCTGGTGGAGCAACGCCCTAGTGCGAAGCCTAGGTTGCCCGGAATGTAGAATTGGCCATCACTTTCAAACTGGTTGCAATTATTCCTGTTATATGATGGAAACACTGTTGTATTTTTCTGCATTTTATGGTTAGGGCGTTGACTTCTAAGGTCCTAACTATTCAATCTGTTGGAGCAACGCCATAGGGTGAAGCCTAGGTTGCTCGGAAAGTAGAAATGACCATAAGTTTCATACTGGTTGCAATTATTCGTTTTATACGATGGAAAAACTGTTGTATTTATATTGTATTTTATGCTTCTGGCGTTGACATCTAAGGCACTAACTATTCGATCTGGTGCAGCAACGCAATAGAGTGATGCCTAGGTTGCCCGGAACGTAGAATTGGCCATCAATTTCAAACTGGTTGCAATTATACCTGTTATATGATGGAAACACTGCTGTATTTTTTTTGCATTTTATGGTTCGGGCGTTGACTTCTAAGGCCCTAACTATTCAATCCGTTGGAGCAACGCCCTAGGGTGAAGCCTAGGTTGCTCGGAAAGTTGAAATGACCATAAGTTTCATACTGGTTGCAATTATTCGGTTTATACGATGGAAGAACTGTTGTATTTATATTGTATTTTATGCTTCTGGCGTTGACTTCTAAGGCACTAACTATTCGATCTGGTGGAGCCACGACATAGAGTGAAGCCTAGGTTGCCCGGAACGTAGAATAGGCCATCACTTTCAAACTGGTTGCAATTATTCCTGTTATATGATGGAGACACTGTTGTTTTTTTTTTGCGTTTTATGGTTCGGGCGTTGACTTCTAAGGCCCTAACTATTCAATCTGTTGGAGCAACGCCCTAGGGTGAAGCCTAGGTTGCTCGGAAAGTAGAAATGACCATAAGTTTCATACTGGTTGCAATTATTCGTTTTATACGATGGAAAAGCTGTTGTATTTATATCGTATTTTATGCTTCTGGTGTTGACTTCTTAGGCCGTAACTATTCGGTCTGGTGGAGCAACGCCCTGGAGTGAAACCTAGGTTGCCCGGAACGTAGAATTGGCCATCACTTTCAAACTGGTTGCAATTATTCCTGATATATGATGAATACACTGTTGTATTTTTTTTGCATTTTATGGTTCGGGCGTTGACTTCTAAGGCCCTAACTATTCAATCTGTTGGAGCAACGCCCTAGGGTGAAGCCTAGGTTGCTCGGAAAGTAGAAATGAACATAAGTTTCATACTGTTTGCAATTATTCGTTTTATACGATGGAAAAACTGTTGTATTTATATCGTATTTTATGCTTCTGGCGTTGACTTCTAAGGCACTATCTATTCGATCTGGTGGAGCAACGCCCTAGTGCGAAGCCTAGGTTGCCCGGAATGTAGAATTGGCCATCACTTTCAAACTGGTTGCAATTATTCCTGTTATATGATGGAAACACTGTTGTATTTTTCTGCATTTTATGGTTAGGGCGTTGACTTCTAAGGTCCTAACTATTCAATCTGTTGGAGCAACGCCATAGGGTGAAGCCTAGGTTGCTCGGAAAGTAGAAATGACCATAAGTTTCATACTGGTTGCAATTATTCGTTTTATACGATGGAAAAACTGTTGTATTTATATTGTATTTTATGCTTCTGGCGTTGACATCTAAGGCCGTAACTATTCGGTCTGGTGGAGCAACGCCCTGGAGTGAAACCTAGGTTGCCCGGAACGTAGAATTGGCCATCACTTTCAAACTGGTTGCAATTATTCCTGATATATGATGGATACACTGTTGTATTTTTTTTGCATTTTATGGTTCGGGCGTTGACTTCTAAGGCCCTAACTATTCAATCTGTTGGAGCAACGCCCTAGGGTGAAGCCTAGGTTGCTCGGAAAGTAGAAATGAACATAAGTTTCATACTGTTTGCAATTATTCGTTTTATACGATGGAAAAACTGTTGTATATATATCGTATTTTATGCTTCTGGCGTTGACTTCTAAGGCACTATCTATTCGATCTGGTGGAGCAACGCCCTAGTGCGAAGCCTAGGTTGCCCGGAATGTAGAATTGGCCATCACTTTCAAACTGGTTGCAATTATTCCTGTTATATGATGGAAACACTGTTGTATTTTTCTGCATTTTATGGTTAGGGCGTTGACTTCTAAGGTCCTAACTATTCAATCTGTTGGAGCAACGCCATAGGGTGAAGCCTAGGTTGCTCGGAAAGTAGAAATGACCATAAGTTTCATACTGGTTGCAATTATTCGTTTTATACGATGGAAAAACTGTTGTATTTATATTGTATTTTATGCTTCTGGCGTTGACATCTAAGGCACTAACTATTCGATCTGGTGCAGCAACGCAATAGAGTGATGCCTAGGTTGCCCGGAACGTAGAATTGGCCATCAATTTCAAACTGGTTGCAATTATACCTGTTATATGATGGAAACACTGCTGTATTTTTTTTGCATTTTATGGTTCGGGCGTTGACTTCTAAGGCCCTAACTATTCAATCCGTTGGAGCAACGCCCTAGGGTGAAGCCTAGGTTGCTCGGAAAGTTGAAATGACCATAAGTTTCATACTGGTTGCAATTATTCGGTTTATACGATGGAAGAACTGTTGTATTTATATTGTATTTTATGCTTCTGGCGTTGACTTCTAAGGCACTAACTATTCGATCTGGTGGAGCCACGACATAGAGTGAAGCCTAGGTTGCCCGGAACGTAGAATAGGCCATCACTTTCAAACTGGTTGCAATTATTCCTGTTATATGATGGAGACACTGTTGTTTTTTTTTTGCGTTTTATGGTTCGGGCGTTGACTTCTAAGGCCCTAACTATTCAATCTGTTGGGGCAACGCCCTAGGGTGAAGCCTAGGTTGCTCCGAAAGTAGGAATGTCCATAAGTTTCATACTGGTTGCAATATACGTTTTATACGATGGAAAAACTGTTGTATTTATATGGTATTTTATGCTTTTGGCGTTGACTTCTAAGGCACTAACTATTCGATCTGGTGGAGCAACGCAATACAGTGAAGCCCAGGTTGCACGGAACGTAGAATTGGCCTTCACTTTCAAATTGGTTGCAATTATTCCTGTTATATGATGGAAACACTGTTGTATTTTTTTTGCATTTTATGGTTCGGGCATTGACTTCTAAGGCCCTAACTATTCAATCTGTTGGAGCAACGCCCTAGGGTGAAGCCTAGGTTGCTCGGAAAGTAGAAATGACCATAAGTTTCATACTGGTTGCAATTATTCGTTTTATAGAATGGAAAAGCTGTTGTATTTATATCGTATTTTATGCTTCTGGCGTTAACTTCTTAGGCCGTAAATATTCGGTCTGGTGGAGCAACGCCCTGGAGTGAAACCTAGGTTGCCCGGAACGTAGAATTGGCCATCACTTTCATACTGGTTGCAATTATTCCTGATATATGATGGAAACACTGTTGTATTTTTTTTGCATTTTATGGTTCGGGCGTTGACTTCTAAGGCCCTAACAATTCGATCTGGTGGAGCAACGCCCTAGAGTGGAGCCTAGGTTGCACGGAATGTAGACGTGACCATTACTTTCACACTGTTTGCAATTATTCATTTTATACGATGGGAAAGTTGTTGTATTTATATTGTATTTTATGCTTGCGGCGCTGAGTTCTAAAGCCCTGACTATTCGATCTGGTGGAGCAACGCCCTAGAGTCAAGCCCAAGTTGCCCGGAACGTAGAAATGACCATAACTTTGACACTGGTAGCAATTATTCGTTTTATACGATGGAAAAACAGTTCTATTTATTTTGTATTTTATGCTTCGGGCGTTGACTTCTAAGGCCCTAGCTATTCGATCTGGTAGACGAACGCCCTAGAGTGCAGCCTAGGTTGCCCGGAACGTAGAAATGACCATAACTTTTACACTTGTAGCAATTATTCGTTTTATACAATGGAAAAACTGTTCTATGTATTCTGTATTTAATGCTTCGGGCGTTGACTTCTAAGGCCCTAACTGTTTAATCTGGTGGAACAACGCCCTCGAGTGGAGCCTAGGTTGCCTGGAACGCAGAAATAACCATCACTTTCCCACGGGTTGAGATTATTCTTGTTATAGGATGGAAAGACTGTTGTATTTTTATTGTATTTTATACTTCAGGCGTTGACTTCTGAGGCCGTAGCTATCCGATGTGGTGGGAGAACGCCAAACAATGAAGCCTAGGTTGCCCGGAACGTAGAAATGACCATAGCTTTCACACTGGTTGCAATTATTTGTTTTATACGATGGAAAATCTGTTGTATTTATATCGTATGTTATGCTTTGGGCGCTGACTTCTAAGGCCCTAACTGTTTGATCTGGTGGAGCAACGCCCTAGAGTGAAGCCTAGGTTGCCCGGAACGTAGAAATGACCATAACTTTCACACTGGTTGATATTATTCGTTTTATACGATGGAAAAGCCGTTATATTTATATTGTATTTTATGCTTCTGGCGTTGACTTCTGAGGCCGTTGCTATTCGATGTGGTGGAAGAACGCCCTAGAGTGAAGCCTAGGTTGCTCGGAATGTAGAAATGACCATAACTTTCACACTGGTTGCAATTATTCGTTTTATACGATGGAAAAACTGTTGCATTTTTATCGTATTTTGTGCTTCTGGCGTTGACTTCTTAGGCCGTAACTATTCGATCTGGTGGAGCACTGCCCTGGAGTGAAACCTAGGTCGCCCGGAACATAGAAATGACCACTACTATCACACTGGTTGCAAATTATTCCTGCTATACGATGGAAAATCTGTTGTATTTTTATTGCATTTTATGCTTCGGGCATTGACTTCTAAGGCCCTAACTATTCAATCTGTTGGAGCAACGCCCTAGGGTGAAGCCTAACTTGCCCGGAACGTAGAAATGACCATAACTTTCACACTGGTTGCAATTATTCGTTTTATACGATGGAAAAGCTGTTGTATTTATATCGTATTTTATGCTTCTGGCGTTGACTTCTTAGGCCCTAACTATTCCATCTGGTGGAACAACGCCCTAGGGTGAAGTCTAGGTTGCCCGGAAAGTAGAAATGACCATAACTTTCACACTGGTAGCAATTATTCGTTTTATACGATGGAAAAACTGTTCTATTTATATTATATTTTATGCTTCGGGCGTTGACTTCTAAGGCCCTAACTATTCGATCTGGTGGAGCAACGCCCTAGAGTGAAGCCTAGGTTGCCCGGTACGTAGAAATGACCATCACTATCAAACTGGTTGCAATTATTTGTTTTATACGATGGAAAAGCTGTTGTATTTATATCGTATATTATGCTTCTGGCGTTGACTTCTGAGGCGGTTGCAATTCGATGTGGTGGAAGAAAGCCATAGAGTGAAGCCTAGGTATCCCGGAACGTAGAAATGTCCATATCTTTCACTGTTTCCAATTATTCATTTTATCCGATGGAAAAACTGTTGCATCTTTATCGTATTGTATGCTTCTGGCGTTGACTTCTTAGGCCGTAACTATTCGATCTGGTGGAGCAACGCCCTGGAGTGAAACCTAGGTTGCCCGGAACGTAGAATAGACCATAACTTTCACACTGGTTGCTATTATTCGTTTTATACGATGGAAAAACTGTTATATTTATATTGTATTTTATGCTTCTGGCGTTGACTTCTTAGGCCCTAACTATTCGATCTTGTAGAACAACGCCCTAGGGTGAAGCCTAGGTTGCCTCGAACGTAGAAATGACCATCACTCTCACACCGGTTGCAATTATTCCTGTTATAGAATGGAAAGACTGTTGTATTTTTATTGTATTTTATACTTCAGGCGTTGACTTCTGAGGCCGTAGCTATTCGATGTGGTGGAAGAACGCCATACAGTGAAGCCTGGGATGCCCGGAACGTAGAAATGACCATAAGTTTCATACTGGTTGCAATTATTCGGTTTATACGATGGAAAAACTGTTGTATTTATATTGTATTTTACGCTTCTGGCGTTGACTTCTAAGGCCCTAACTATTCGACCTGGTGAACCATCGCCCTAGATTGAAGCCTAGGTTGCCCGGAACGTAGCAAAGACCATTACCTTCACACTGGATGCATTTATTCGTTTGATACGATGGAAAAACTGTTGTATTTAGATTGTATTTTATGCTTCTGGCGTTGACTCCTTAGGCCATAACTATTCGATCTGTTGGAGCAACGCACTAGAGCGACGTCTAGGTTGCCCGGAACGTAGAAATGGCCATTGCTTTCACACTGGATGCAATTATTCGTTTTATACGATGGAAAAACTGTTGTATTTTCAGTGTATTTTATGCTTCTGGCGTTGACTTCTTGGGCCCTAACTATTCGATCCGGTGGAGCAACGTCCTAGAGTGAAGCCTAGGTTGCCGGAACGTAGAAATGGCCATTGCTTTCACACTGGATGCAATTATTCGTTTTATACGATGGACAAACTGTCGTATTTATATTGTATTTTATGCCTCTTGCGCTGGCTTCTTAGGCCCTAAATGTTCGATCTGGTGGAACAACGACCTAGATTGAAGCCTAGGTTGTCCGGAACGTAGAAAAGACCATTACCTTCACACTGGTTGCAATTATTCGTTTTATACGATGGAAAAGCGGTTGTATTTGTTTTGTGCTTTATATTTCTGGCGTTGACTTCAAAGGCCCTAACAATTCGACCTGGTGGCACAACGCCATAGGGTGAAGCCTAGGTTGCCCGGAACGTAGAAATGGCCATTACTTTCACACTGGATGCAATTATTCGTTTTATACGGTGAACAAACTGTTGTATTTATATTGTATTTTATGCTTATTGTGTTGACTTCTTAGGACCTAAATGTCCGATCTGGTGGAGCAGCGACCTAGATTGAAGCCTAGGTTGCCTGGAACGTAGAAAAGACCATTACCTTCACACTGGTTGCAATTATTCGTTTTATACGATGGAAAAACCGTTGTATTTTTATTGTGTTTTATGCTTCTGGCGTTGACTTCTTAGGCCCTAACAATTCGATCTGGTGGAGCAACGCCCTAGAGTGGAGCCTAGGTTGCACGGGACGTAGAAGTGACCATTACTTTCACACTGTTTGCAATTATTCATTTTATACGATGGAAAAACCGTTGTATTTTTATTGTATTTTATGCTTCTGGCGTTGACTTTTTAGGCCCTAACAATTCGATCTGGTGGAGCAACGCCCTAGAGTGGAGCCTAGGTTGCACGGAATGTAGACGTGACCATTACTTTCACACTGTTTGCAATTATTCATTTTATACGATGGGAAAGTTGTTGTATTTATATTGTATTTTATGCTTGCGGCGCTGACTTCTAAAGCCCTGACTATTCGATCTGGTGGAGCAACGCCCTAGAGTCAAGCCCAAGTTGCCCGGAACGTAGAAATGAACGTTACTTTCACACTGTTTGCAATTATTCAATTTATACGCTGGAAAAGCTGTTGTATTTATATTGCATTTTATGCTTCTGACGTTGGCTTCTAAGGCCGTAGCTATTCGATGTGGTGGAGCAACGCCCTATAGTGAAGCCTAGGATGCCCGGAAAATAGAAATGACCATAACTTTCACACTGGTAGCAATTATTCGTTTTATACGATGGAAAAACAGTTCTATTTATTTTGTATTTTATGCTTCGGGCGTTGACTTCTAAGGCCCTAGCTATTCGATCTGGTAGACCAACGCCCTAGAGTGCAGCCTAGGTTGCCCGGAACGTAGAAATGACCATAACTTTTACACTGGTAGCAATTATTCGTTTTATACAATGGAAAAACTGTTCTATGTATTTTGTATTTAATGCTTCGGGCGTTGACTTCTAAGGCCCTAACTGTTTGATCTGGTGGAACAACGCCGTCGAGTGGAGCCTTGGTTGCCTGGAACGTAGAAATGACCATCACTTTCCCACGGGTTGAGATCATTCCTGTTATAGGATGGAAAGACTGTTGTATTTTTATTGTATTTTATACTTCAGGCGTTGACTTCTGAGGCCGTAGCTATCCGATGTGGTGGGAGAACGCCAAACAGTGAAGCCTAGGTTGCCCGGAACGTAGAAATGACCATAGCTTTCACACTGGTTGCAATTATTTGTTTTATACGATGGAAAAGCTGTTGTATTTATATCGTATGTTATGCTTCGGGCGCTGACTTCTAAGGCCCTAACTGTTTGATCTGGTGGAGCAACGCCCTAGAGTGAAGCCTAGGTTGCCCGAAACGTAGAAATGACCATAACTTTCACACTGGTTGATATTATTCGTTTTATACGATGGAAAAGCCGTTATATGTATATTGTATTTTATGCTTCTCGCGTTGACTTCTGAGGCCGTTGCTATTCGATGTGGTGGAAGAACGCGCTAGACTGAAGCCTAGGTTGCTCGGAATGTAGAAATGACCATAACTTTCACACTGGTTGCAATTATTCGTTTTATACGATGGAAAAACTGTCGCATTTTTATCGTATTTTGTGCTTCTGGCGTTGACTTCTTAGGCCGTAACTATTCGATCTGGTGGAGCACCGCCCTGGAGTGAAACCTAGGTCGCCCGGAACATAGAAATGACCACTACTATCACACTGGTTGCAAATTATTCCTGCTATACGATGGAAAATCTGTTGTATTTTTATTGCATTTTATGCTTCGGGCATTGACTTCTAAGGCCCTAACTATTCAATCTGTTGGAGCAACGCCCTAGGGTGAAGCCTATGTTGCCGGGAACGTAGAAATGACCATAACTTTCACACTGGTTGCAATTATTCGTTTTATACGATGGAAAAGCTGTTGTATTTATATCGTATTTTATGCTTCTGGCGTTGACTTCTTAGGCCCTAACTATTCCATCTGGTGGAACAACGACCTAGATTGAAGCCTAGGTTGTCCGGAACGTAGAAAAGACCATTACCTTCACACTGGTTGCAATTATTCGTTTTATACGATGGAAAAGCTGTTGTATTTGTTTTGTGCTTTATATTTCTGGCGTTGACTTCAAAGGCCCTAATAATTCGACCTGGTGGCACAACGCCATAGGGTGAAGCCTAGGTTGCCCGGAACGTAGAAATGGCCATTACTTTCACACTGGATGCAATTATTCGTTTTATACGGTGAACAAACTGTTGTATTTATATTGTATTTTATGCTTCTTGTGCTGACTTCTTAGGACCTAAATGTCCGATCTGGTGGAGCAGGGACCTAGATTGAAGCCTAGGTTGCCTGGAACGTAGAAAAGACCATCACCTTCACACTGGTTGCAATTATTCGTTTTATACGATGGAAAAACCGTTGTATTTTTATTGTGTTTTATGCTTCTGGCGTTGACTTCTTAGGCCCTAACAATTCGATCTGGTGGAGCAACGCCCTAGAGTGGAGCCTAGGTTGCACGGGACGTAGAAGTGACCATTACTTTCACACTGTTTGCAATTATTCATTTTATACGATGGAAAAACCGTTGTATTTTTATTGTATTTTATGCTTCTGGCGTTGACTTCTTAGGCCCTAACAATTCGATCTGGTGGAGCAACGCCCTAGAGTGGAGCCTAGGTTGCACGGAATATAGACGTGACCATTACTTTCACACTGTTTGCAATTATTCATTTTATACGATGGGAAAGTTGTTGTATTTATATTGTATTTTATGCTTGCGGCGCTGACTTCTAAAGCCCTGACTATTCGATCTGGTGGAGCAACGCCCTAGAGTCAAGCCCAAGTTGCCCGGAACGTAGAAATGAACGTTACTTTCACACTGTTTGCAATTATTCAATTTATACGCTGGAAAAGCTGTTGTATTTATATTGCATTTTATGCTTCTGACGTTGGCTTCTAAGGCCGTAGCTATTCGATGTGGTGGAGCAACGCCCTATAGTGAAGCCTAGGTTGCACGGAAGGTAGAAGTGAACATTACTTTCATCCTGCTTGCAACTATTCTCGTTATACGATGAAAAACTGTTGTACTTTTATTGTATTTTATGCTTCTGGCGTTGACTTCTAAGTCCCTAGGTATTCGATCTGGTGGAGCAACGCCCTAGTGTGAAGCCTAGATTGCCCGGAACGTAGAAATGACCATAACCTTCACGCTGGCTGCAATTACTCCTGCTATACGATTGAAAATCTGTTGTATCTTTATTGTATTTTATGCTTCTGGCGTTGACTCCTTAGGCCATAACTATTCGATCTGTTGGAGCAACGCCCTAGAGTGAAGCCTAGGTTGCCCGGTACGTAGAAATGACCATCACTATCAAACTGGTTGCAATTATTTGTTTTATACGATGGAAAAGCTGTTGCATTTATATCGTATACTATGCTTCTGGCGTTGACTTCTTAGGCCCTAACTATTCCATCTGGTGGAAGAACGCCCTAGGGTGAAGCCTAGGTTGCCCGGAAAGTAGAAATGACCACTACTTTCACACTGTTTGCAATTACTCCTGTTATACGATGGAAAAACTGTTGTATCTTTATTGTATTTTATGCTTCGGGCGTTGACTTCTAAGGCCCTAACTATTCGATCTGTTGGAGCAACGCACTAGAGCGACGTCTAGGTTGCCCGGAACGTAGAAATGGCCATTGCTTTCACACTGGATGCAATTATTCGTTTTATACGATGGAAAAGCTGTTGTATTTTCAGTGTATTTTATGCTTCTGGCGTTGACTTCTTGGGCCCTAACTATTCGATCCGGTGGAGCAACGTCCTAGAGTGAAGCCTAGGTTGCCCGGAACGTAGAAATGGCCATTACTTTCACACTGGATGCAATTATTCGTTTTATACGGTGGACAAACTGTTGTATTTATATTGTATTTTCTGCTTCTTGCGCTGACGTCTTGGGCCCTAAATGTCCGATCTGGTGGAGCAACGCCCTAGAGTGGACCCTAGTTGCACGGAACGTAGAAGTGACCATTACTTTCACACTGTTTGCAATTATCCATTTTATAGGATGGAAAAGTTGTTGTATTTATATTGTATTTTATGCTTCTGGCGTTGACTTCTAAGTCCCTAGGTATTCGATCTGGTGGAGCAACGCCCTAGAGTGAAACCTAGATTGCCCGGAACGTAGAAATGACCATAACCTTCACGCTGGCTGCAATTACTCCTGTTATGCGATTGAAAAACTGTTGTATCTTTATTGTATTTTATGCTTTGTGCGTTGACTTCTAAGGCCCTAACTATTCGATCTGGTGGAGCAACGCCCTAGAGTGGAGCCTAGGTTGCACGGAAGGTAGAAGTAACCATTACTTTCACACTGGTTGCAATAATTCGGTTAATACAATGGAAAAACTGTTCTATTTATTTTGTATTTTATGCCTCGGACGTTGAATTCTGAGGGGCTAAATACTCGATCTGGTGGAGCAACGCCAAAGAGTCAAGCCTAGGTTGCCCAGAACGTAGAAACGATCATAACTTTCACACTGGTGGCAATCATTCGTTTTATACAATGGAAAAACTGTTGTATTTTTATTATATTTTATGCTGCTGGCGTTGACTTCTTAGGCCCTAACTATTCGATCTGGTGGTGCAACGCCCTAGAGTGAAGCCTAAGTTGCCCGGAACGTAGAAATGACCATAACTTTCACACTGGTTGCTAATATTCGTTTTATACGATGGAAATATCTGTTGTATTTATATTGTATTATATGCTTCTGGCGTTGACTTCTAAAGCCCTAACTGTTCGATCCGGTGGAGCAACGTCCTAGAGTGAAGCCTAGGTTGCCCGGAACGTAGAAATGGCCATTACTTTCACACTGGATGCAATTATTCGTTTTATACGATGGACAAACTGTCGTATTTATATTGTATTTTATGCCTCTTGCGTTGACTTCTTAGGCCCTAAATGTTCGATCTGGTGGAACAACGACCTAGATTGAAGCCTAGGTTGTCCGGAACGTAGAAAAGACCATTACCTTCACACTGGTTGCAATTATTCGTTTTATACGATGGAAAAGCTGTTGTATTTGTTTTGTGCTTTGTATTTCTGGCGTTGACTTCAAAGGCCCTAATAATTCGACCTGGTGGCACAACGCCATAGGGTGAAGCCTAGGTTGCCCGGAACGTAGAAATGGCCATTACTTTCACACTGGATGCAATTATTCGTTTTATACGGTGAACAAACTGTTGTATTTATATTGTATTTTATGCTTCTTGTGCTGACTTCTTAGGACCTAAATGTCCGATCTGGTGGAGCAGGGACCTAGATTGAAGCCTAGGTTGCCTGGAACGTAGAAAAGACCATCACCTTCACACTGGTTGCAATTATTCGTTTTATACGATGGAAAAACCGTTGTATTTTTATTGTGTTTTATGCTTCTGGCGTTGACTTCTTAGGCCCTAACAATTCGATCTGGTGGAGCAACGCCCTAGAGTGGAGCCTAGGTTGCACGGGACGTAGAAGTGACCATTACTTTCACACTGTTTGCAATTATTCATTTTATACGATGGAAAAACCGATGTATTTTTATTGTATTTTATGCTTCTGGCGTTGACTTCTTAGGCCCTAACAATTCGATCTGGTGGAGCAACGCCCTAGAGTGGAGCCTAGGTTGCACGGAATATAGACGTGACCATTACTTTCACACTGTTTGCAATTATTCATTTTATACGATGGGAAAGTTGTTGTATTTATATTGTATTTTATGCTTGCGGCGCTGACTTCTAAAGCCCTGACTATTCGATCTGGTGGAGCAACGCCCTAGAGTCAAGCCCAAGTTGCCCGGAACGTAGAAATGAACGTTACTTTCACACTGTTTGCAATTATTCAATTTATACGCTGGAAAAGCTGTTGTATTTATATTGCATTTTATGCTTCTGACGTTGCCTTCTAAGGCCGTAGCTATTCGATGTGGTGGAGCAACGCCCTATAGTGAAGCCTAGGTTGCACGGAAGGTAGAAGTGAACATAACTTTCATCCTGCTTGCAACTATTCTCGTTATACGATGAAAAACTGTTGTACTTTTATTGTATTTTATGCTTCTGGCGTTGACTTCTAAGTCCCTAGGTATTCGATCTGGTGGAGCAACGCCCTAGTGTGAAGCCTAGATTGCCCGGAACGTAGAAATGACCATAACCTTCACGCTGGCTGCAATTACTCCTGCTATACGATTGAAAATCTGTTGTATCTTTATTGTATTTTATGCTTTGGGCGTTGACTTCTAAGGCCCTAACTATTCGATCTGGTGGAGCAGCGCCCTAGAGTGAAGCCTAGGTAGCCCGGAACGTAGAAATGGCCATTACTTTCACATTGGTTGCAATTATTCGTTTTATAGGATGGAAAAACTGTTGTATCTATATTGTATTTTATGCTTCCGGCGCTGACTTCTAAAGCCCTAACTATTCGATCTGGTGGGACAACACCCTAGAGTCAAGCCTAAGTTGCCCGGAACGTAGAAATGAACGTTACTTTCACACTGTTTGCTATTATTCAATTTGTACGCTGGAAAAGCTGTTGTATTACGTTGTATTTTATGCTTCTGACGTTGGCTTCTAAGGCCGTAGCTATTCGATGTGTTGGAGCAACGCCCTATAGTGAAGCCTAGGTTGCCTGGAAAATAGAAATGACCATAACTTCCACACTGTTTGCAATTATTCGTTTTATACGATGGAAAAACTGTTGTATTTGTTTTGTATTTTATATTTCTGGCGTTGACTTGAAAGGTCCTAACTATTCGATCTGTTGGAGCAACGCACCAGAGTGACGCCTAGGTTGCCCCGAACGTAGAAATGGCCATTGCTTTCACACTGGATGCAATTATTCGTTTTATACGATGAAAAAACTGTTGTATTTCTATTGTATTTTATGCCTCTGGCGTTGACGTCTTAGGCCCTAACTATTCGATCTGGTGGAACAACGACCTAGATTGAAGCCTATGTTGCCCGGAACGTAGAAACGACTATCGCATTCACAATGGTTCGAATTATTCCATGTATACGATGGAAAAACTGTTGTATCTTTATTGTATTTTATGCTTCGTGCGTTTACTTCTAAGGCCCTAACTATTTGATCTGGTGGAGCAACGGTCTAGAGTGGAGCCTAGGTTGCACGGAAGGTAGAAGTGACCATTACTTTCACGCTGGTTGCAATTATTCTCGTTATACGATGAAAAACTGTTGTACTTTTATTGTATTTTATGCTTCTGGCGTTGACTTCTAAGTCCCTAGGTATTCGATCTGGTGGAGCAACGCCCTAGAGTGAAACCTAGATTGCCCGGAACGTAGAAATGACCATAACCTTCACGCTGGCTGCAATTACTCCTGTTATGCGATTGAAAAACTGTTGTATCTTTATTGTACTTTATCCTTCGAGCTTTGACTTCTAAGGCGCTAACTATTCGATCTGGTGGAGCAACGCCCTAGAGTGTAGCCTAGGTTGCCCGGAACGTAGAAGTGGCCATTACGTTCACATTGGATGCAATTATTCGTTTTATACGATGGACAAACTGTCGTATTTATATTGTATTTTATGCTTCTTGCGTTGACTTCTTAGGCCCTAACTATTGGATCTGGTGGACCAACGCCCTAGAGTGAAGCCTAGGTTGCACGGAACGTAGAAATGACCATTACATTCACAGTGGTTGCAATTATTCCTGTTATACGATGGAAAAGCTGTTGAATTTTTATCGTATTTTATGCTTCTGGCGTTGATTTCTAACTCCATATCTATTCGATCTGGTGGAACAACTCCCTAGAGTGTAGCCTAGGTTGCCGTGAACGTAGAAATGACCATAACCTTCACGCTGGCTGCAATTACTCCGGTTATACGATGGAAAAACTGTTGAATCTTTACTGTATTTTATGCTTCTGGCGTTGACTTCTTAGGCCCTAACTATTCGATCTGGTGGAAGAACGACCTAGATTGAAGCCTAGGCTGCCCGGAACGTGGAAACGACTATCACATTCACACTGGTTGGAATTATTCCAGTTATACGATGGAAAAACTGTTGTATCTTTATTGTATTTTATGCTTCGGGCGTTGACTTCTAAGGCCCTAACTATTAGATCTGTTGGAGCAACGCACTAGAGCGACGTCTAGGTTGCCTGGAACGTAGAAATGGCCATTGCTTTCACACTGGATGCAATTATTCGTTTTATACGATGGAAAAACTGTTGTATTTTCAGTGTATTTTATGCTTCTGGCGTTGACTTCTTAGGCCTTAACTATTCGATGTGGTGGAGCAACGCCCTAGAGTGGAGCCTAGTTTGCACGGAACGTAGAAGTGATCATTACCATCACACTGGCTGCAATTATTCATTTTATACGATGGAAAAACTCTTATATTTATTATGTATTTTATGCTTCTGGCGTTGACTTCTTAGGCCCTAACTATTGGATCTGGTGGAGCACCGCCCTAGAGTGTAGCCTAGGTAGCCCGTAACGTAGAAAAGACCATTACCTTCACACTGGTTGCAATTATTCGTTTTATACTATGGTAAAACTGTTGTATTTATTTTGTATTTTATGCCTCTGGCGTTGTCTTCTAAGGCCCTAACAATTCGATCTGGTGGAACAACGCCATAGAGTGAAGCCTAGGTTGCCCGGAAAGTAGAAATGACCATCACTTTCACACTGGTTGCAGTTATTCCTGTTATACGATGGAAAAACTGTTGTATATTTGTTGTAATTTATGCTTCGGGCATTGACTTCAAAGGCCCTAACTATTCGATCTGGTCGAACAACGTCCTAGAGTGAAGCCCAAGCTGCCCGGAACGTAGAAATGAACGTTACTCTCACACTGGATGCAATTGTTCGTTTGGTGCGATGGAAAAACTGTTGTATTTATTTTGTATTTTATGCTTCTGGCGTTGACTTCTAAGGCCCTAACAATTCTATCTGGTGGAACAACTCCCTAGAGTGTAGCCTAGGTTGCCCGGAACGTAGAAATGACCATAACTTCACGCCGGCTGCAATTACTCCTGTTATACGATGGAAAAACTGTTGAATCTTTATTGTATTTTATGCTTCTGGCGTTGACTTCTTAGGCCCTAACTATTCGATCTGGTGGAAGAACGACCTAGATTGAAGGCTAGGCTGCCCGGAACGTGGAAACGACCATCACATTGACACTGGTTGGAATTATTCCAGTTATACGATGGAAAAACTGTTGTATCTTAATTGTATTTTATGCTTCGTGAGTTGACGTCCAAGGCCCTGACTATTCGATCTTGTGGAGCAACGCCCTAGAGTGGAGCCTAGGTTGCACGGAACGTAGAAGTGACCATCACTTTCACACTGGTTGCAGTTATTCCTGTTATACGATGGAAAAACTGTTGTATATTTGTTGTAATTTATGCTTCGGGCATTGACTTCAAAGGCCCTAACTATTCGATCCGGTGGAACAACGTCCTAGAGTGAGGCCCAAGCTGCCCGGAACGTAGAAATGAACGTTACTCTCACACTGGATGCAATTGTTCGTTTGGTGCGATGGAAAAACCGTTGTATTTTTATTGTGTTTTATGCTTCTGGCGTTGACTTCTTAGGCCCTAACAATTCGATCTGGTGGAGCAACGCCCTAGAGTGGAGCCTAGGTTGCACGGGACGTAGAAGTGACCATTACTTTCACACTGTTTGCAATTATTCATTTTATACGATGGAAAAACCGTTGTATTTTTATTGTATTTTATGCTTCTGGCGTTGACTTCTAAGGCCCTAACTGTTTGATCTGGTGGAACAACGCCCTCGAGTGGAGCCTAGGTTGCCTGGAACGTAGAAATGACCATCACTTTCCCACGGGTTGAGATCATTCCTGTTATAGGAAGGAAAGACTGTTGTATTTTTATTGTATTTTATACTTCAGGCGTTGACTTCTGAGGCCGTAGCTATCCGATGTGGTGGGAGAACGCCAAACAGTGAAGCCTAGGTTGCCCGGAACGTAGAAATGACCATAGCTTTCACACTGGTTGCAATTATTTGTTTTATACGATGGAAAAGCTGTTGTATTTATATCGTATGTTATGCTTCGGGCGCTGACTTCTAAGGCCCTAACTGTTTGATCTGGTGGAGCAACGCCCTAGAGTGAAGCCTAGGTTGCCCGAAACGTAGAAATGACCATAACTTTCACACTGGTTGATATTATTCGTTTTATACGATGGAAAAGCTGTTGCATTTATATCGTATACTATGCTTCTGGCGTTGACTTCTTAGGCCCTAACTATTCCATCTGGTGGAAGAACGCCCTAGGGTGAAGCCTAGGTTGCCCGGAAAGTAGAAATGACCACTACTTTCACACTGTTTGCAATTACTCCTGTTATACGATGGAAAAACTGTTGTATCTTTATTGTATTTTATGCTTCGGGCGTTGACTTCTAAGGCCCTAACTATTCGATCTGTTGGAGCAACGCACTAGAGCGACGTCTAGGTTGCCCGGAACGTAGAAATGGCCATTGCTTTCACACTGGATGCAATTATTCGTTTTATACGGTGGACAAACTGTTGTATTTATATTGTATTTTCTGCTTCTTGCGCTGACTTCTTGGGCCCTAAATGTCCGATCTGGTGGAGCAACGCCCTAGAGTGGACCCTAGTTGCACGGAACGTAGAAGTGACCATTACTTTCACACTGTTTGCAATTATCCATTTTATAGGATGGAAAAGTTGTTGTATTTATATTGTATTTTATGCTTCTGGCGTTGACTTCTAAGTCCCTAGGTATTCGATCTGGTGGAGCAACGCCCTAGAGTGAAACCTAGATTGCCCGGAACGTAGAAATGACCATAACCTTCACGCTGGCTGCAATTACTCCTGTTATGCGATTGAAAAACTGTTGTATCTTTATTGTATTTTATGCTTTGTGCGTTGACTTCTAAGGCCCTAACTATTCGATCTGGTGGAGCAACGCCCTAGAGTGGAGCCTAGGTTGCACGGAAGGTAGAAGTAACCATTACTTTCACACTGGTTGCAATAATTCGGTTTATACAATGGAAAAACTGTTCTATTTATTTTGTATTTTATGCCTCAGACGTTGAATTCTGAGGGGCTAAATACTCGATCTGGTGGAGCAACACCAAAGAGTCAAGCCTAGGTTGCCCAGAACGTAGAAACGATCATAACTTTCACACTGGTGGCAATCATTCGTTTTATACAATGGAAAAACTGTTGTATTTTTATTATATTTTATGCTGCTGGCGTTGACTTCTTAGGCCCTAACTATTCGATCTGGTGGTGCAACGCCCTAGAGTGAAGCCTAAGTTGCCCGGAACGTAGAATTGACCATAACTTTCACACTGGTTGCTAATATTCGTTTTATACGATGGAAATATCTGTTGTATTTATATTGTATTATATGCTTCTGGCGTTGACTTCTAAAGCCCTAACTGTTCGATCCGGTGGAGCAACGTCCTAGAGTGAAGCCTAGGTTGCCCGGAACGTAGAAATGGCCATTACTTTCACACTGGATGCAATTATTCGTTTTATACGATGGACAAACTGTCGTATTTATATTGTATTTTATGCCTCTTGCGTTGACTTCTTAGGCCCTAAATGTTCGATCTGGTGGAACAACGACCTAGATTGAAGCCTAGGTTGTCCGGAACGTAGAAAAGACCATTACCTTCACACTGGTTGCAATTATTCGTTTTATACGATGGAAAAGCTGTTGTATTTGTTTTGTGCTTTATATTTCTGGCGTTGACTTCAAAGGCGCTAACAATTCGACCTGGTGGCACAACGCCATAGGGTGAAGCCTAGGTTGCCCGGAACGTAGAAATGGCCATTACTTTCACACTGGATGCAATTATTCCTGTTATACGATGGAAAAACTGTTGTATATTTGTTGTAATTTATGCTTCGGGCATTGACTTCAAAGGCCCTAACTATTCGATCTGGTGGAACAACGTCCTAGAGTGAAGCCCAAGCTGCCCGGAACGTAGAAATGAACGTTACTCTCACACTGGATGCAATTGTTCGTTTGGTGCGATGGAAAAACTGTTGTATTTATTTTGTATTTTATGCTTCTGGCGTTGACTTCTAAGGCCCTAACAATTCTATCTGGTGGAACAACTCCCTAGAGTGTAGCCTAGGTTGCCGGGAACGTAGAACTGACCATAACTTCACGCCGGCTGCAATTACTCCTGTTATACGATGGAAAAACTGTTGAATCTTTATTGTATTTTATGCTTCTGGCGTTGACTTCTTAGGCCCTAACTATTCGATCTGGTGGAAGAACGACCTAGATTGAAGGCTAGGCTGCCCGGAACGTGGAAACGACCATCACATTGACACTGGTTGGAATTATTCCAGTTATACGATGGAAAAACTGTTGTATCTTAATTGTATTTTATGCTTCGTGAGTTGACGTCTAAGGCCCTGACTATTCGATCTTGTGGAGCAACGCCCTAGAGTGGAGCCTAGGTTGCACGGAACGTAGAAGTGACCATCACTTTCACACTGGTTGCAGTTATTCCTGTTATACGATGGAAAAACTGTTGTATATTTGTTGTAATTTATGCTTCGGGCATTGACTTCAAAGGCCCTAACTATTCGATCCGGTGGAACAACGTCCTAGAGTGAAGCCCAAGCTGCCCGGAACGTAGAAATGAACGTTACTCTCACACTGGATGCAATTGTTCGTTTGGTGCGATGGAAAAACTGTTGTATTTATTTTGTATTTTATGCTTCTGGCGTTGACTTCTAAGGCCCTAACAATTCTATCTGGTGGAACAACTCCCTAGAGTGTAGCCTAGGTTGCCGGGAACGTAGAAATGACCATAACTTCACGCCGGCTGCAATTACTCCTGTAATACGAAAGAAAAACTGTTGAATCTTTATTGTATTTTATGCTTCTGGCGTTGACTTCTTAGGCCCTAACTATTGGATCTGGTGGAGCACCGCCCTAGAGTGTAGCCTAGGTAGCCCGTAACGTAGAAAAGACCATTACCTTCACACTGGTTGCAATTATTCGTTTTATACTATGGTAAAACTGTTGTATTTATTTTGTATTTTATGCCTCTGGCGTTGACTTCTAAGGCCCTAACAATTCGATCTGGTGGAACAACGCCATAGAGTGAAGCCTAGGTTGCCCGGAAAGTAGAAATGACCATCACTTTCACACTGGTTGCAGTTATTCCTGTTATACGATGGAAAAACTGTTGTATATTTGTTGTAATTTATGCTTCGGGCATTGACTTCAAAGGCCCTAACTATTCGATCTGGTGGAACAACGTCCTAGAGTGAAGCCCAAGCTGCCCGGAACGTAGAAATGAACGTTACTCTCACACTGGATGCAATTGTTCGTTTGGTGCGATGGAAAAACTGTTGTATTTATTTTGTATTTTATGCTTCTGGCGTTGACTTCTAAGGCCCTAACAATTCTATCTGGTGGAACAACTCCCTAGAGTGTAGCCTAGGTTGCCGGGAACGTAGAAATGACCATAACTTCACGCCGGCTGCAATTACTCCTGTTATACGATGGAAAAACTGTTGAATCTTTATTGTATTTTATGCTTCTGGCGTTGACTTCTTAGGCCCTAACTATTCGATCTGGTGGAAGAACGACCTAGATTGAAGGCTAGGCTGCCCGGAACGTGGAAACGACTATCACATTGACACTGGTTGATTTATTCCAGTTATACGATGGAAAAACTGTTGTATCTTAATTGTATTTTATGCTTCGTGAGTTGACGTCTAAGGCCCTGACTATTCGATCTTGTGGAGCAACGCCCTAGAGTGGAGCCTAGGTTGCACGGAACGTAGAAGTGACCATCACTTTCACACTGGTTGCAGTTATTCCTGTTACACGATGGAAAAACTGTTGTATATTTATTGTAATTTATGCTTCGGGCATTGACTTCAAAGGCCCTAACTATTCGATCTGGTGGAACAACGTCCTAGAGTGAAGCCCAAGCTGCCCGGAACGTAGAAATGAACGTTACTCTCACACTGGATGCAATTGTTCGTTTGGTGCGATGGAAAAACTGTTGTATTTATTTTGTATTTTATGCTTCTGGCGTTGACTTCTAAGGCCCTAACAATTCTATCTGGTGGAACAACTCCCCAGAGTGTAGCCTAGGTTGCCGGGAACGTAGAAATGACCATAACTTCACGCCGGCTGCAATTACTCCTGTTATACGATGGAAAAACTGTTGAATCTTTATTGTATTTTATGCTTCTGGCGTTGACTTCTTAGGCCCTAACTTTTCGATGTGGTGGAAGAACGACCTAGATTGAAGGCTAGGCTGCCCGGAACGTGGAAACGACTACCACATTCACACTGGTTGGAATTATTCCAGTTATACGATGGAAAAACTGTTGTATCTTTATTGTATTTTATGCTTTGTGCGTTGACTTCTAAGGCCCTAACTATTCGATCTGGTGGAGCCACGCCCTAGAGTGGAACCTAGGTTGCACGGAAGGTAGAAGTAACCATTACTTTCACACTGGTTGCAATTATTCGTTTTATACTATGGTAAAGCTGTTGTATTTATTTTGTATTTTATGCCTCTGGCGTTGACTTCTAAGGCCCTAACAATTCGATCTGGTGGAACAACGCCATAGAGTGAAGCCTAGGTTGCACGGAAAGTAGAAATGACCATCACTTTCACACTGGTTGCAGTTATTCCTGTTATACGATGGAAAAACTGTTGTATATTTGTTGTCATTTATGCTTCGGGCATTGACTTTAAAGGCCCTAACTATTCGATCTGGTGGAACAACGTCCTAGAGTGAAGCCCAAGCTGCCCGGAACGTAGAAATGAACGTTACTCTCACACTGGATGCAATTGTTCGTTTGGTGCGATGGAAAAACTATTGTATTTATTTTGTATTTTATGCTTCTGGCGTTGACTTCTAAGGCCCTAACAATTCTATCTGGTGGAACAACTCCCTAGAGTGTAGCCTAGGTTGCCGGGAACGTAGAAATGACCATAACTTCACGCCGGCTGCAATTACTCCTGTTATACGATGGAAAAACTGTTGAATCTTTATTGTATTTTATGCTTCTGGCGTTGACTTCTTAGGCCCTAACTATTCGATCCGGTAGAGCAACGCCCTAGAGTCAAGCCTAGGTTACCGGGAACGTAGAAATGACCATAACTTTCACCCTGGTTACAATTATTCGTTTTATACGATGAAAAAACTGTTGTATTTATATTGCATTTTATGCTTCTGGCGTTGACTTCTTAGGCCCTAACTATTCGATGTGGTGTAGCAACGCCCTCGAGTGAAGCCTAGGTTGACAGGAACGTAGAAATGACTATCACATTCGCACTGGTTGGAATTATTCCAGTTATACGATGGGAAAACTGTTGTATCTTTATTGTATTTTATTCTTCTGGCGTTGACTTCTTAGGCCCTAGATATTCGATCTGGTGGAGCAACGCCCTAGAGTGGAGCCGAGGTTGCACGGAATGTAGAAATGACCATTACTTTCGCACTGTTTGCAATTATTTATTATATACGATGGAAACGTTGTTGTATTTTATTGTATTTGATGCTTCTGGCGTTGACTTCTAACTCCGTAGCTATTCGGTCTGGTGGAACAACTGCCTATATTGCAGCCTAGGTTGCCCGGAACGTAGAAGTGGCCATTACGTTCACATTGGATGCAATTATTCGTTTTATACGATGGAAAAACTGTTGTATTTATATTGTATTTTATGGTTCTGGCGTTGACTTCTTAGGCCCTAACTGTTCGATCTGGTGGAACAACGACCTAGACTGAGGCCTAGGTTGCCCGGAACGTAGAAAAGACCATTGCCTTCAAACTGGTTGCAATTATTCGTTTTATACGATGGAAAAACCGTTGCATTATTATTGTATTTTATGCTTCTGGCGTCGACTTCTTAGGCCCTAGCTATTCGATCTGGTGGAGCAATGCCCTAGAGTGGAGCCTAGGTTGCACGGAATGTAGAAATGACCATTACTTAAACACTGTTTGCAATTATTCATTTTATACGATGGAAAAGTTGTTGTATTTATATTGTATTGTATGCTTCTGACGTTAGCGTCTAAGGCCGTAGCTATTCGATGTGGTTGAGCAACGCCCTATAGTGAAGCCTAGGTTGCCCGGAAAATAGAAGTGACCATAACTTTCACACTGTTTGCAATTATTCGTTTTATACGATGGAAAAACAGTTGTATTTGTTTTGTATTTTATATTTCTGGCGTTGACTTCAAAGGCCCTAACAATTCGATCTGTTGGCACAACGCCACAGAGTGAAGCCTAGGTAGCCCGGAACGTAGAAATGACGATCCCTTTCACACTGGTTGCAATTACTCCTGTTATACGATGGAAAAACTTTTGTATCTTTATTGTATTTTATGCTTCGGGCGTTGACTTCTAAGGCCCTAACTATTTGATCTGGTGGAGCAACGCCCTAGAGTGGAGCCTAGGTTGCACGGAAGGTGGAAGTGACCATTACTTTCGCACTGTTTGCAATTATTCATTATATACGATGGAAACGATGTTGTATTTTATTGTATTTGATGCTTCTGCCGTTGACTTCTAACTCCGTAGCTATTCGGTCTGGTGGAACAACTGCCTATATTGCAGCCTAGGTTGCCCGGAACGTAGAAGTGGCCATTACGTTCACATTGGATGCAATTATTCGTTTTATACGATGGAAAAACTGTTGTATTTATATTGTATTTTATGGTTCTGGCGTTGACTTCTAAGGCCCTAACTATTCGATCGGGCGGAGCAACGCCCTAGAGTGAAGCCTAGGTTGCCCGGAACGTAGAAATGAACGTCTCTTTCACACCGTTTGCAATTATTCAATTTATACGCTGGAAAAGCTGTTGTGTTTATATTGTATTTTATGCTTCTGGCGTTGACTTCTAACTCCGTAGCTATTCGGTCTGGTGGAACAACTCCCTATATTGCAGCCTAGGTTGCCCGGAACGTAGAAATGACCATAACTTTCACACTGTTTGCAATTATTCGTTTTATAGGATGGAAAAACTGTTGTATCTTTATTGTATTTTATGCTTCGGGCGTTGACTTCAAAAGGCCCTAACCAATCGATCTGGTGGAGCAACGTCCTAGAGTGAAGCCTAGGTTGCCCGGAACGTAGAAGTGGCCATTACCTTCACATTGGATGTAATTATTCGTTTTATACGATGGAAGAACTGTTGTATTTATATTGTATTTTATGCTTCTGGCGTTGACTTCAAAGGCCCTAACTATTCGATCTGGTGCAGCAACGTCCTAGAGTGAAGCCTAGGTTGCCCGAAACGTAGAAATGGCCATTACTTTCACACTGGATGCAATTATTCGTTTTATACGATGGAAAAACTGTTGTATTTATATTGTATTTTATGCTTCTGGCGTTGACTTCTTAGGCCCTAACTATTCGATCTGGTGGAACAACGATCTAGATTGAAGCCTAGGCTGCCGGGAACGTAGAAACGACTATCACATTCACACTGGTTGGAATTATTCCAGTTATACGATGGAAAAACTGTTGTATCTTTATTGTATTTTATGCTTCGTGCGTTGACTTCAGAGACCGTAGGTGTTCGATCTGGTGGAGCAACGCCCTAGAGTGAAGCCTAGGTTGCCCGGAACGTAGAAATGACCATTAACTTCACACTGGTTGCAAATATTCCTGTTATACGATGGAAAAACTGTTGTATTGTTAGTGTATTTTATGCTTCTGGCGTTTAATTCTTGGGCACTAACTATTCGATCTGGTGGAGCAACGTCCTAGAGTGAAGCCTAGGTTGCCCGGAACGTAGAAATGACCATTACTTTCACACTGGATGCAACTATTCGTTTTATACGATGGAAAAACTGTTGTATTTATATTGTATTTTATGCTTCTGGCGTTGACTTCAAAAGCCCTAACTATTCGATCTGGTGCAGCAACGTCCTAGAGTGAAGCCTAGGTTGCCCGAAACGTAGAAATGGCCATTACTTTCACACTGGACGCAATTATTCGTTTTATACGATGGAAAAACTGTTGTATCTTTATTGCACTTTATGCTTCGGGTGTGGACTTCTAAGTCCCTAACTATTCGATCTGGTGGAGCAACGACCTAGAGTGAAGCCTAGGTTGCCCGGAACGTAGAAGTGGCCATTACGTTCACATTGGATGCAATTATTCGTTTTATAGGATGGAAAAACTGTTGTATTTATTTTGTATTTTATGCTTCTGGCGCTGACTTCTTAGGCCCTAACTGTTCGATCTGGTGGAACAACGACCTAGACTGAAGCCTAGGTTGCCCGGAACGTAGAAAAGACCATTGCCTTCAAACTGGTTGCAATTATTCGTTTTATACGATGGAAAAACCGTTGCATTATTATTGTATTTTATGCTTCTGGCGTCGACTTCTTAGGCCCTAACTATTCGATCTGGTGGAGCCATGCCCTAGAGTGGAGCCTAGGTTGCAGGGAATGTAGAAATGACCATTACTTCCACACAGTTTGCAATTATTCATTTTATACGATGGACAAGTTGTTGTATTTATATTGTATTGTATGCTTCTGACGTTAGCGTCTAAGGCCGTAGCTATTCGATGTGGTTGAGCAACGCCCTATAGTGAAGCCTAGGTTGCCCGGAAAATAGAAATGACCATAACCTTCACACTGTTTGCAATAATTCGTTTTATACGATGGAAAAACTGTTGTATTTGTTTTGTATTTTATATTTCTGGCGTTGACTTCAAAGGCCCTAACAATTCGATCTGGTGGCACAACGCCACAGAGTGAAGCCTAGGTAGCCCGGAACGTAGAAATGACGATCCCTTTCACACTGGTTGCAATTACTCCTGTTATACGATGGAAAAACTGTTGTATCTTTATTGTATTTTATGCTTCGGGCGTTGACTTCTAAGGCCCTAACTATTTGATCTGGTGGAGCAACGCCCTAGAGTGGAGCCTAGGTTGCACGGAAGGTAGAAGTGACCATTACTTTCACGCTGCTTGCAATTATTCCCGTTATACGATGAAAAGCTGTTGTACTTTTATTGTATTTTATGCTTCTGGCATAGACTTCTAAGTCCCTAGGTATTCAATCTGGTGGAAGAAACGCCCTAGAGTGAAGCCTAGATTGCCCGGAACGTAGAAATGACCATTACTTTCACACTGTTGGCAATTATTCATTTTATACGTTGGAAAGGTTGTTGTATTTATATTGTATTTTATGCTTCTGGCGAACACTTCTAACTCCGTAGCTATTCGGTCTGGTGGAACAACTCCCTATATTGAAGCCTAGGTTGCCCGGAACGTAGAAAAGGACCATAACCTTCAGGCTGGCTGCAATTACTCCTGTTATGCGATTGAAAAGCTGTTGTATCTTTATTGTACTTTATGCTTCGAGCTTTGACTTCTAAGGCCCTAACTATACGATCTGGTGGAGCAACGCCCCAGAGTGAAGCCTAGGTTGCCCGGAACGTAGAAATGTACGTTACTTTCACACTGTTTGCAATTATTCAATTTATACGATGGAAAAGCTGTTGTATTTATATTGTATTTTATGCTTCTGACGTTGGCTTCTAAGGCCGTAGCTATTCGATGTGGTGGAGCAACGACCTAGAGTGAAGCCTACGTTGCCCGGAACGTAGAAATGACCGTAACCTTCACGCTGGCTGCAATTACACCTGTTATACGATTGAAAATCTGTTGTATCTTTATTGTATTTTATGCTTCGGGCGTTGACTTCTAACGCCCTAACTATTCGATCGGGCGGAGCACCGCCCTAGAGTGTAGCCTAGGTTGCCCGGAACGTAGAAAAGACCATTACCTTCGTACTGGTTGCAATTAATCGTTTTATACGATGGTAAAACTGTTGTATTTATTCTGTATTTTATGCTTCTGGCGTTGACTTCTAAGGCCCAAACAATTCGATCTGGTGGAACAACGCCATAGTGTGAAGCCCAGGTTGCCCGGAACGTAGAAATGACCATCACATTCACACTGGTTGCAGTTATTCCTGTTGTACGATGGAAAAACTGTTGTATCTTTATTGTATTTTATGCTTCGGGCGTTGACTTCAAAAGGCCCTAACTAATCGATCTGGTGGAGCAACGTCCTAGAGTGAAGCCTAGGTTGCCCGGAACTTAGAAGTGGCCATTCCCTTCACATTGGATGTAATTATTCGTTTTATACGATGGAAAAATTGATGTATTTATATTGTATTTTATGCTTCCGGCGTTGACTTCTTGGGCCCTAACTATTCGATCCGGTGGAGCAACGTCCTAGAGTGAAGCCTAGGTTGCCCGGAACGTAGAAAAGGCCATTACCTTCACACTGGTTACAATTATTCGTTTTATACAATGGTAAAACTGTTGTATTTATTTTGTATTTTATGCTTCTGGCGTTGACTTCTTAGGCCCTAAATGATCGATCTGGTGGAGCAACGCCCTAGCGTGGAGCCTAGGTTGCACGGAATGTAGAAATGACCATTACTTTCATACTGTTTGCAATTATTCATTTTATACGATGGAAAAGTTGTTGTATTTATATTGTATTTTACGCTTCTGGCGCTGACTTCTAACTCCGCAGCTATTCGGTCTGGTGGAACAACTCCCTATATTGAAGCCTAGGTTGCCCGGAACGTAGAAATGACCATAACCTTCACGCTGGCTGCAATAACTCCTGTTATACGATTGAAGATCTGTTGTATCTTTATTGTATTTTATGCTTCGGGCGTTGACTTCTAAGGCCCTAACTATTCGATCGGGCGGAGCAACGCCCTAGAGTGAAGCCTAGGTTGCCTGGAACGCAGAAGTGGCCATTACGTTCACATTGGATGTAATTATTCGTTTATACGATGGAAAAATTGTTGTATTTATATTGTATTTTATGCCTCTGGCGTTGACTTCTTAGGGCCTAACTATTTGATCTGGAGGAGCACCGCCCTGGAGTGTAGCCTAGGTTGCCCGGAACGTAGAAAAGACCATTACCTTCACACTGGTTACAATTATTCGTTTTATACAATGGTAAAGCTGTTGTATTTATTTTGTATTTTATGCTTCTGGCGTTGGCTTCTAAGGCCGTAGCTATTCGATGTGGTTGAGCAACGCCCTATAGTGAAGCCTAGGTTGCCCGGAAAATAGAAATGACCATAACTTTCACACTGTTTGCAATTATTCGTTTTATACGTAGGAAAAACTGTTGTATCTGTTTTCTATTTTATATTTCTGGCGTTGACTTCAAATGCCCTAACAATTCGTTCTGGTGGAACAACGCCACAGAGTGAAGCCTAGGTAGCCCGGAACGTAGAAATGACGATCCCTTTCACACTGGTTGCAATTACTCCTGTTATACGATGGAAAAACTGTTGTATCTTTATTGTATTTTATGCTTCGGGCGTTGACTTCTAAGGCCCTAACTATTTGATCTCGTGGAGCAACGCCCTAGAGTGGAGCCTAGGTTGCACGGAAGGTAGAAGTGACCATTACTTTCACGCTGCTTGCAATTATTCCCGTTATACGATGAAAAACTGTTGTACTTTTATTGTATTTTATGCTTCTGGCACAGACTTCTAAGTCCCTAGGTATTCAATCTGGTGGAGCAACGCCCTAGAGTGAAGCCTAGATTGACCGGAACGTAGAAATGACCATTACTTTCACACTGTTGGCAATTATTCATTTTATACGTTGGAAAGGTTGTTGTATTTATATTGTATTTTATGCTTCTGGCGAACACTTCTAACTCCGTAGCTATTCGGTCTGGTGGAACAACTCCCTATATTGAAGCCTAGGTTGCCCGGAACGTAGAAAAGGACCATAACCTTCAGGCTGGCTGCAATTACTCCTGTTATGCGATTGAAAAGCTGTTGTATCTTTATTGTACTTTATGCTTCGAGCTTTGACTTCTAAGGCCCTAACTATACGATCTGGTGGAGCAACGCCCCAGAGTGAAGCCTAGGTTGCCCGGAACGTAGAAATGTACGTTACTTTCACACTGTTTGCAATTATTCAATTTATACGATGGAAAAGCTGTTGTATTTATATTGTATTTTATGCTTCTGACGTTGGCTTCTAAGGCCGTAGCTATTCGATGTGGTGGAGCAACGACCTAGAGTGAAGCCTACGTTGCCCGGAACGTAGAAATGACCGTAACCTTCACGCTGGCTGCAATTACACCTGTTATACGATTGAAAATCTGTTGTATCTTTATTGTATTTTATGCTTCGGGCGTTGACTTCTAACGCCCTAACTATTCGATCGGGCGGAGCACCGCCCTAGAGTGTAGCCTAGGTTGCCCGGAACGTAGAAAAGACCATTACCTTCGTACTGGTTGCAATTAATCGTTTTATACGATGGTAAAACTGTTGTATTTATTCTGTATTTTATGCTTCTGGCGTTGACTTCTAAGGCCCAAACAATTCGATCTGGTGGAACAACGCCATAGTGTGAAGCCCAGGTTGCCCGGAACGTAGAAATGACCATCACATTCACACTGGTTGCAGTTATTCCTGTTGTACGATGGAAAAACTGTTGTATCTTTATTGTATTTTATGCTTCGGGCGTTGACTTCAAAAGGCCCTAACTAATCGATCTGGTGGAGCAACGTCCTAGAGTGAAGCCTAGGTTGCCCGGAACTTAGAAGTGGCCATTCCCTTCACATTGGATGTAATTATTCGTTTTATACGATGGAAAAATTGATGTATTTATATTGTATTTTATGCTTCTGGCGTTGACTTCTTGGGCCCTAACTATTCGATCCGGTGGAGCAACGTCCTAGAGTGAAGCCTAGGTTGCCCGGAACGTAGAAAAGGCCATTACCTTCACACTGGTTACAATTATTCGTTTTATACAATGGTAAAACTGTTGTATTTATTTTGTATTTTATGCTTCTGGCGTTGACTTCTTAGGCCCTAAATGATCGATCTGGTGGAGCAACGCCCTAGCGTGGAGCCTAGGTTGCACGGAATGTAGAAATGACCATTACTTTCATACTGTTTGCAATTATTCATTTTATACGATGGAAAAGTTGTTGTATTTATATTGTATTTTACGCTTCTGGCGCTGACTTCTAACTCCGCAGCTATTCGGTCTGGTGGAACAACTCCCTATATTGAAGCCTAGGTTGCCCGGAACGTAGAAATGACCATAACCTTCACGCTGGCTGCAATAACTCCTGTTATACGATTGAAGATCTGTTGTATCTTTATTGTATTTTATGCTTCGGGCGTTGACTTCTAAGGCCCTAACTATTCGATCGGGCGGAGCAACGCCCTAGAGTGAAGCCTAGGTTGCCTGGAACGCAGAAGTGGCCATTACGTTCACATTGGATGTAATTATTCGTTTATACGATGGAAAAATTGTTGTATTTATATTGTATTTTATGCCTCTGGCGTTGACTTCTTAGGGCCTAACTATTTGATCTGGAGGAGCACCGCCCTGGAGTGTAGCCTAGGTTGCCCGGAACGTAGAAAAGACCATTACCTTCACACTGGTTACAATTATTCGTTTTATACAATGGTAAAGCTGTTGTATTTATTTTGTATTTTATGCTTCTGGCGTTGGCTTCTAAGGCCGTAGCTATTCGATGTGGTTGAGCAACGCCCTATAGTGAAGCCTAGGTTGCCCGGAAAATAGAAATGACCATAACTTTCACACTGTTTGCAATTATTCGTTTTATACGTAGGAAAAACTGTTGTATCTGTTTTCTATTTTATATTTCTGGCGTTGACTTCAAATGCCCTAACAATTCGTTCTGGTGGAACAACGCCACAGAGTGAAGCCTAGGTAGCCCGGAACGTAGAAATGACGATCCCTTTCACACTGGTTGCAATTACTCCTGTTATACGATGGAAAAACTGTTGTATCTTTATTGTATTTTATGCTTCGGGCGTTGACTTCTAAGGCCCTAACTATTTGATCTCGTGGAGCAACGCCCTAGAGTGGAGCCTAGGTTGCACGGAAGGTAGAAGTGACCATTACTTTCACGCTGCTTGCAATTATTCCCGTTATACGATGAAAAACTGTTGTACTTTTATTGTATTTTATGCTTCTGGCACAGACTTCTAAGTCCCTAGGTATTCAATCTGGTGGAGCAACGCCCTAGAGTGAAGCCTAGATTGACCGGAACGTAGAAATGACCATTACTTTCACACTGTTTGCAATTATTCATTTTATACGATGGAAAGGTTGTTGTATTTATATTGTATTTTATGCTTCTGGCGAACACTTCTAACTCCGTAGCTATTCGGTCTGGTGGAACAACTCCCTATATTGAAGCCTAGGTTGCCCGGAACGTAGAAAAGAACCATAACCTTCACGCTGGCTGCAATTACTCGTGTTATGCGATTGAAAAGCTGTTGTATCTTTATTGTACTTTATGCTTCGAGCTTTGACTTCTAAGGCCCTAACTATACGATCTGGTGGGGCAACGCCCCAGAGTGAAGCCTAGGTTGCCCGGAACGTAGAAATGTACGTTACTTTCACACTGTTTGCAATTATTCAATTTATACGATGGAAAAGCTGTTGTATTTATATTGTATTTTATGCTTCTCACGTTGGCTTCTAAGGCCGTAGCTATTCGATGTGGTGGAGCAACGACCTAGAGTGAAGCCTACGTTGCCCGGAACGTAGAAATGACCATAACCTTCACGCTGGCTGCAATTATACCTGTTATACGATTGAAGATCTGTTGTACCTTTATTGTATTTTATGCTTCGGGCGTTGACTTCTAAGGCCCTAACTATTCGATCGGGCGGAGCAACGCCCTAGAGTGAAGCCTAGGTTGCCGGGAACGTAGAAAAGACCATTACCTTCACACTGGTTGCAATTATTCGTTTTATACGATGGAAAAACCGTTGTATTTTTTTGTATTTTATGCGTCTGGCGTTGACTTCTTGGGCCCTAACTATTCGATCCGGTGGAGCAACGCCCTAGAGTGAAGCCTAGGTTGCCGGGAACGTAGAAAAGTCCATTACCTTCACACTGGTTGCAATTATTCGTTCTATACGGTGGAAAAACCGTTGTATTTTTATTGTATTTTATGCGTCTGGCGTTGATTCGTTAGGCCCTAACTTTTCGATCTAGTGGAGCAACGCCCTAGAGAGGAGCCTAGGTTGCACGGAATGTAGAAATGACCATTACATTCATCATGTTTGCAATTATTCATTTTATACGATGGAAAAGTTGTTGTATTTATATTGTATTTTATGCTTCTGGCGCTGACATCTAACTCCGTAGCTATTCGGTCTGGTGGAACAACTCCCTATATTGAAGCCTAGATTGCCCGGAACGTAGAAATGACCATAACCTTCAGGCTGGCTGCAATTACTCCTGTTATACGATAGAAAATCTGTTGTATCTTTATTGTATTTTATGCTTCGGGCGTTGACTTCTAAGGCCCTAACTACTCGATCGGGCGGAGCAACGCCCTAGAGTGAAGCCTAGGTCGCCCGGAACGCAGAAGTGGCCATTACCTTCACATTGGATGTAATTATTCGTTTATACGATGGAAAAATTGTTGTATTTATATTGTATTTTATGCCTCTGGCGTTGACTTCTTAGGGCCTAACTATTTGATCTTGAGGAGCACCGCCCTAGAGTGTAGCCTAGGTTGCCCGGAACGTAGAAAAGACCATTACCTTCACACTGGTTACAATTATTCGATTTATACAATGGTAAAACTGTTGTATTTATTTTGTGTTTTATGCTTCTGGCGTTGACTTCTAAGGCCCTATCAATTCGATCTGGTGGAACGACGCAATAGAGTGAAGCCTAGGTTGCCCGGAACGTAGAAATGACCATCACTTTCACACTGGTTGCAGTTATTCCTGTTATACGATGGAAAAACTGTTGTATCTTTATTGTATTTTATGCTTCGTGCGGTGACTTCTAAGGCCCTAACTATACGATCTGGTGGAGCAACGCCCTAGAGTGGAGCCTAGGTTGCACGGAAGGTAGAAGTGACCATTACTTTCAGGCTGCTTGCAATTATTCCCGTTATACGATGAAAAACTGTAGTACTTTTATTGCATTTTATGCTTCTGGCGTTGACTTCTAACTCCGTAGCTATTCGGTCTGGTGGAACAACTGCCTATATTGCAGACTAGGTTGCCCGGAACGTAGAAACGCCCATTACTTTCACACTGGTTGCAATTATTCCTGTCATACGATGGAAAAACTGTTATATTTTTATTGTATTTTATGCTTCTGGCGTTGAATTCTAAGTGCCTAGCTATACGATCTGGTGGAGCAACGCCCTATGGTGAAGCCTAGGTTGCCCGGAACGTAGAAATGAGCATTACTTTCACACTGGTTTCAATTATTCATGCTATACGATGGAAAACCTGTTGTATTTTTATTGTATTTTGTGCTTCTTGCTCTGACTTCTAAGGTCCGAGCTACTCGATCTCGTCTGCCAACGTCCAAGAGTGATGCCTATGTTGCCCGTAACGTAGAAATGACCAAACCTTGCACACTGGTTGCAATTATTGGTGATATACAATGGAAAAACTTCTTTATTTATATTGTCTTTTATGCTTCTGGCGTTGACTCCAAAGATCCTAGCTATTCGATCTCGTTGGGCAACGTCCACGAGTAAAGCGTATGTTTCCCAAAACGTAAAAATGACCATTACCTTCACACTGGTTGCAATTATTCTTTTTATACGATGCAAAAACTGTTGTATTTTTATTGTATTTTATGCGTCTGGAGTAGTTTTCTAAGGCCCTAACTATTCGACCTGGTGGTGCAACGTCCAAGAGTAAAGCGTATGTTTCCCGAAACGTAAAAATGACCATTACTTTCACACTGGTTGCAATTATTCCTGTTGTACGATGGAAAAACTGTTGTATTTTTATTGTATTTGATGCGTCTGGAGTAGTTTTCTAAGGCCCTAACTATTCGACCTGGTGGTGCAACGTCCAAGAGTAAAGCGTATGTTTCCCGAAACGTAAAAATGACCATTACTTTCACACTGGTTGCAATTATTCCTGTTGTACGATGGAAAAACTGTTGTATTTTTATTGTATTTTATTCTTCTGGCGCTGACCTCTAAGTCCCTAGCTATTCGATCTTGTGGAGCAACACCCTAGAGCGAAGCCTAGGTTGCCCGGAACGTAGAAATGACCATTACTTTCACACTGGTAGCATTTATTCCTGTTATACGATGGAAAAACTGTTGTATTTTTATAGCATTTTATGCTTCTGGCTTTGAATTCTAAGGCCCTAGCTATTCGATCTTGCGGAGCGACGCTCTAGAGTGAAGCCTAGGTTGCAATTATTCATTTTATACGATGGAAAAGCTACTGTAGTTATACTGTATTTTATGCTTTTAGCGTTGATTTCTAAGTCCCTAGCTATTCGATCTGGTGGAGTAACGCCCTAGAGTGAAGCCTAGGTTGCCCGGAACGTAGAAATGACCATTACGTACACTGTTTGCAATTATCAATTTTATACGAGGGAAAAGCTGTTGTATTTATATTGTATTTTATGCTTCTGGCGTTGACTTCTAAGGCCATAGCTATTAGATCTGGTGCAGCAACGCTCTAGAGTGACGCCTAGGTTGCCCGCAACGTAGAAATGACCATTAGCTTCACAATGTTTGCAATTATTAATTTTATACGATGGAAAAACTGATGCACTTATATTGTGTTTTATTCTTCTGGCGTTGACTTCTTAGGCCCTAACTATTCGATCTGGTGGAAGAACGCCCTAGAGTGAAGCCTAGGTTGCCCGGAACGTAGAAATGACAATCACTTTCAAACTGGTTGGAATTATTCCTGTTATACGATGGAAAAACTGTTGTATTTTTATTGCATATTATGCTTCTGGCGTTGACTCCTAAGGCCGGAGCTATTCGATGTGATGGAGCAACGCCCTAGAGTGAAGCCTAGGATGCCCGAAACGCCGAAATGATCATAACTTTCACACTGGTTGCAATTATTCATGCTATACGATGGAAAAACTGTTGCATTTTTATTGTATTTTCTGCTTCTGGCTTCGACTTCTAAGGTGCTAGCTATTCGATCTTGTGGGGCAACGCCCTAGAGTGAAGGCTCTGTTGCCCGGAACGTAGAAATGACCATAACTTTCACACTGGTTTCAATTATTCATGCTATACGATGGAAAACCTGTTGTATTTTTATTGTATTTTATGCTTCTTGCGCTGACTTCTAAGGTCCGAGCTACTCGATCTCGTCGGGCAACGTCCAAGAGTGAAGCCTATGTTGCCCGTAACGTAGAAATAACCAAATCTTTCACACTGGTTGCAATTATTGGTGATATACAATGGAAAAACATCTTTATTTATATTGTATTTTATGCTCCTGGCGTTGACTCCAAAGATTCTAGCTATTCGATCTCGTTGGGCAACGTCCAACAGTAAAGCGTATGTTTCCCGAAACGTAAAAATGACCATTACCTTCACACTGGTTGCAATTATTCTTTTTATACGATGGAAAAACTGTTGTATTTTTATTGTATTTTATGCGTCTGGAATTGTTTTCTAAGTCCTAGGCTTCACTTTAGGGCGTTGCTCCACCAGATCGAATAGCTAGGGCTTAGAGGTCAACGCCCGAAGCATAAAGTACAATAAAAATACAACAGTTTTTCCATCGTATAGCATGACTATTTGCAACCAGTGCGAAAGTAATGATCATTTCGACGTTTCGGGCATCCTAGACTTAACTCTGAGGCGTTGCTCCACCAGATCGAATAGCTAGGTCCTAAGAAGTCAACGCCAGAAGCATAAAATACAATATAAATACAACCGTTTTTCCATCGTATAACAGGAATAATTGCAACCAGTGTGAAAGACATGGTCATATCTACGTTCCGGGCATCCTAGGCTTCACTCTGGAGCATTGCTCCACCAGATCGAAGAGTTAGGGCCTTAGAAGTCAACGCCAGAAGCATAAAATACAATATAAATACAACTGTTTTTCCATCGTATAACAGGAATAATTGCAACCAGTGTGAATGTTATGGTCATTTCTACGTTCCGGGCAACCTAGGCTTCACTCTAGGGCGTTGCTCCACCTGATCGAATAGTTACGGCCTTAGAAGTCAACGCCAGAAGCATAAAATGCAATGAAAGTGCAGCAGTTTTTACATCATATAGCATGAATAATTGCAACTAGGGTGAAAGTAATGGTCATTTCTTCGTTCCGGGCAGCATAGGTTTCACTCTGGAGCATTGCTCCACCTGATCCAATAGTTAGGGCCTTAGAAGTCAACGCCGGAAGCATAAAATACAATATATATATACAACAGTTTTTCCATCGTATAACAGGAATAATTGCAACCAGATGTGAACGACATGGTCATATCTACGTTCCGCGCTACCTAGGCTTCACTCTTGGACGTTGCCTCACCAGTTCGAATAGCTAGGGCCTTAGAAGTCAAAGCCAGAAGCAGAAAATACAATAAAAATGCAACAGTTTTTCCATCGTATGGCACGAATAATAGCAACCAGTGTGAAAGCGATGATCATTTCGGCGTTTCGGGCATCCTAGACTTAACTCAGAGGCATTGCTCCACCAGATCGAATAGCTAGGGCCTAAGAAGTCTACGCCAGGAGCATAAAATACAATATAAATAAAACAGCTTTTCCATCGTATAAAAAGAATAATTGCAAACAGTGTGAATGTTATGGTCATTTCTACGTTCCGGGCAACCTAGGCTTCACTCTAGGGCGTTGCTCCACCAGATCGAACAGCTGCGACCTTAGAAGTCAAAGCAAGAAGCAGAAAATACAATACAAATGCAACAGTTTTTCCATCGTATAGCATGAATAATTGCAACCAGTGTGAAAGTAATAATCATTTCGGCGTTTCGGGCATCCTAGACTTAACTCTGAGGCATTGCTCCACCAGATCGAATAGCTAGGGCCTAAGAAGTCAACGCCAGAAGCATAAAATACAATGAAAATACAACAGTTTTTCCGTCGTATAACAGGAATAGTTGCAACAAGCGTGAAGGTAATGATCATTTCTACGTTCCGGGCAGCCTAGGCTTCACTGTGGAGCGTTGCTTCACCAGGTCGAATAGTTAGGGCCTTAGAAGACAACGCCAGAAGCATAAAATGCAATATAAATACAACAGTTTTTCCATCGTATAACAGGAATAATTGCAACCATTGTGAACGACATGGTCATTTCTGCGTTCCGCGCTACCTAGGCTTCACTCTTGGACGTTGCCTCACCAGATCGAATAGCTAGGGCCTTAGAAGTCAAAGCCAGAAGCAGAAAATACAATAAAAATGCAACAGTTTTTCCATCGTATGGCACGAATAATAGCAACCAGTGTGAAAGTAATTATCATTTCGGCGTTTCGGGCATCCTAGACTTAACTCTGAGGCATTGCTCCACCAGATCGAATAGTTAGGGCCTAAGAAGTCACCGCCAGAAGCATAAAATACAATATAAATACAACAGCATTTCCATCGTATAAAAAGAATAATTGCAACCAGAGTGAATGTTATGGTCATTTCTACGTTCCGGGCAACCTAGGCTTCACTCTAGGGCGTTGCTCCACCAGATCGAATAGCTACGACCTTAGAAGTCAAAGCCAGAAGCAGAAAATACAATACAAATGCAACAGTTTTTCCATCGTATGGCATGAATAATTGCAACCAGTGTGAAAGTAATGATCATTTCGGCGTTTCGGGCATCCTAGACTTAACTCTGAGGCATTGCTCCATCAGATCGAATAGCTATGGCCTGAGAAGTCAACGCCAGAAGCATAAAATACAATATAAATACAACAGCTTTTCCATCGTATAACACGAATAATTGCAACCAGTGTGAATGTTATGGTCATTTCTACGTTCCGGGCAACCTAGTCTTCACTCTAGGGCGTTGCTCCAACAGATCCAATAGTTAGGGCCTTAGAAGTCAACGGCAGAAGCATAAAATACAATAAAGATGCAACAGTTTTTCCATCGTATAGAACGAATAATTGCAACCAGTGTGAATGTTATGGTCATTTCTACGTTCCGGGCAACCTAGGCTTCACTCTAGGGCGTTGCTCCACCTGATCGAATAGTTACGGCCTTAGAAGTCAACGCCAGAAGCATAAAATGCAATGAAAGTGCAGCAGTTTTTACATCATATAGCATGAATAATTGCAACTAGGGTGAAAGTAATGGTCATTTCTTCGTTCCGGGCAGCATAGGTTTCACTCTGGAGCATTGCTCCACCTGATCCAATAGTTAGGGCCTTAGAAGTCAACGCCGGAAGCATAAAATACAATATATATATACAACAGTTTTTCCATCGTATAACAGGAATAATTGCAACCAGATGTGAACGACATGGTCATATCTACGTTCCGCGCTACCTAGGCTTCACTCTTGGACGTTGCCTCACCAGTTCGAATAGCTAGGGCCTTAGAAGTCAAAGCCAGAAGCAGAAAATACAATAAAAATGCAACAGTTTTTCCATAGTATGGCACGAATAATAGCAACCAGTGTGAAAGCAATGATCATTTCGGCGTTTCGGGCATCCTAGACTTAACTCAGAGGCATTGCTCCACCAGATCGAATAGCTAGGGCCTAAGAAGTCTACGCCAGGAGCATAAAATACAATATAAATAAAACAGCTTTTCCATCGTATAAAAAGAATAATTGCAAACAGTGTGAATGTTATGGTCATTTCTACGTTCCGGGCAACCTAGGCTTCACTCTAGGGCGTTGCTCCACCAGATCGAATAGCTGCGACCTTAGAAGTCAAAGCAAGAAGCAGAAAATACAATACAAATGCAACAGTTTTTCCATCGTATAGCATGAATAATTGCAACCAGTGTGAAAGTAATGATCATTTCGGCGTTTCGGGCATCCTAGACTTAACTCTGAGGCATTAGTCCACCAGATCGAATAGCTAGGGCCTAAGAAGTCAACGCCAGAAGCATAAAATACAATGAAAATACAACAGTTTTTCCGTCGTATAACAGGAATAGTTGCAACAAGCGTGAAGGTAATGATCATTTCTACGTTCCGGGCAGCCTAGGCTTCACTGTGGAGCGTTGCTTCACCAGGTCGAATAGTTAGGGCCTTAGAAGACAACGCCAGAAGCATAAAATGCAATATAAATACAACAGTTTTTCCATCGTATAACAGGAATAATTGCAACCAGTGTGAACGACATGGTCATTTCTGCGTTCCGCGCTACCTAGGCTTCACTCTTGGACGTTGCCTCACCAGATCGAATAGCTAGGGCCTTAGAAGTCAAAGCCAGAAGCAGAACATACAATAAAAATGCAACAGTTTTTCCATCGTATGGCACGAATAATAGCAACCAGTGTGAAAGTAATTATCATTTCGGCGTTTCGGGCATCCTAGACTTAACTCTGAGGCATTGCTCCACCAGATCGAATAGCTAGGGCCTAAGAAGTCTACGCCAGAAGCATAAAATACAATATAAATAAAACAGCTTTTCCGTCGCATAAAACGAATAATTGCAACCAGTGTGAATGTTATGGTCATTTCTACGTTCCGGGCAACCTAGGCTTCACTCTGAGCCATTGCTCCACCAGATCGAATAGTTAGGGCCTTAGAAGTCAACGCCGTAAGCATATTATACAATATAAATACAGAAGTTTTTCCTTTTTATAACAGGAATAATTGCATCCAGTGAGAAAGTAATGGTCATTTCTTCATTCCGGGCAACCTAGGCTTCACTCTAGGGCGTTGCTCCACAAGATCGAATTGTTACGGCCTTAGAAGTCAACGCCAGAAGCATAAAATACAATGAAAATACAACAGTTTTTCCATCGTATAACAGGAATAATTGCAACAAGCGTGAATGTAATGATCATTTCTACGTTCCGGGCAGCCTAGGCTTCACTGTGGGGCGTTGCTTCACCAGGTCGAATAGTTAGGGCCTTAGAAGACAACGCCAGAAGCATAAAATGCAATATAAATACAACAGTTTTTCCATCGTATAACAGGAATAATTGCAACCAGTGTGAACGACATGGTCATATCTACGTTACGCGCTACCTAGGCTTCACTCTTCGACGTTGCCTCACCAGATCGAATAGCTAGGGCCTTAGAAGTCAAAGCCAGAAGCAGAAAATACAATAAAAATGCAACAGTTTTTCCATCGTATAGCATGAATAATTGCAACCAGTGTGAAAGTAATGATCATTTCGACGTTTCGGGCATCCTAGACATAACTCTGAGGCATTGCTCCACCAGATCGAATAGTTAGGGCCTAAGAAGTCACCGCCAGAAGCATAAAATACAATATAAATACAACAGCTTTTCCATCGTATAAAAAGAATAATTGCAACCAGTGTGAAAGTACTGGTCATTTCTACGTCCCGGGCAACGTCGGCTTCACTCTAGGGCGTTACTCCACCACACCAAATGGCTACGGCCTTAGAATTCAACGCCACAAGCATAAAATACAATATAAATACAGCAGCTGTTTCATCGTATAAAATGATCAATTGCAAACAGTGTGAAAGTAATGGTCATTTCTACGTTCCGGGCAACCTAGGCTCCACTCTAGGGCGTTCCTCCTCCAGCTCGAATACTTAGGCCCTAAGAAGTTAACACCAGGAGCATAAAATACAATATAAATACTACAGCTTTTCCATCGTATGACAGGAATAACTGCAACCAGTGTGATGGTACTGGTCATTTCTACGTTCCGGGCATCCGATTCTTCACTCTAGCTCGTTGCTCCACGATATCGAATAGCTGGGGCCTAAGGAGTCAAAGCCAGAAGCATAAAATACAATAAAAATACAACAGTTTTTCCATCGTATAACAGGAATAACTGCAACCAGTGTGAAAGTAATGATCATTTCGACGTTTCGGGCGTCCTAGACTTAACTCTGAGGCACTGCTCCACCAGATCGAAGAGCTAGGGCCTTAGAAGTCAACGCCAGCAGCATAAGATACGAAATAAACACAACAGTCTCTCCATCGAATAAAACGAATAATTGCACCCTGTGTGAAAGTGATGGTCATTTCCACGTTCCGGGTAACCTAGGTTTCACTCTAGGGCGTTGGTCCACCAGATCGAATAGCTAGGGACTTAGAATTCAACGCCAGAAGGATAAAATAATATATAAGTACAACAGTTTTTCCATCGTACAAAATGAATAATTGGAAACATTGTGAAAGTAATGGTCATTTCTACGTTCCGGACAACCTAGGCTTCACTCTAGGGTGTTGTTCCACCAGATCGAATAGCTAGGGACTTAGAATTCAACGCCAGAAGCATAAAATACAATATAAATACAACAGCTTTTCCAACGTATATAATGTATATTTGCAAACAGTGTGGAAGTAATGGTCTTTTCTACGTTCCGGTCAACCTAGCTTTCACTCGAGGGCGTTGCTCCACCAGATCGAATGGTTAGGGGCCAAGAAGTCAACGCCAGAAGCATAAAATGCAATAAAGATGCAACAGTTTTCCCATCCTATAAAACGAATAATTGAAACCAGTATGAAAGTTATGGTCATTTCTACTTTCAGGGCGACCTAGGCTTCACACTAGGGCGATGCTCCAACAGATTGAATAGTTAGGGCCTTAGAAGTCAACGCCCGATGCATAAAATGCAATAACAATACAACAGTTTTTCCATCGTATAGCAGGAATAACTGCAACCAGTGTGAAAGTACTGGTCATTTCTACGTTCCGGGTAATCTAGGATTCACACTAGGGCGTTGCTCCACCACGTCTCATAGCTAGGGCCTTAGAAGTCAACGCCAGAAGCATAAAATACGAAATAAATACAACAGTTTTTCCATCGTATAAAACGAATAATTGCAGCCAGTGTGAAAGTAATGGTAACTTCTACGTTCCGGGCAACCTAGGCTTCACTCTAGGGCGTTGCTCCACCACACCGAATAGCTACGGAATTAGAAGTCAGCGTCAGAAGCATAAAATACTATAAAAATACAACAGTTTTTCAATAATATAGCAGGAGTAATTGCAACCAGTGTGAAAGTAATGGTCATTTCTACGTTCCGGGCAATCTAGGTTTCACTCTAGGGCGTTACTCCACCAGATCGAGTAGTTAGGGCCTTAGAAGTCATCGCCAGAGGCATAAAATACAATGTAAATACAACAGTTTTTCCATCGTTTAAAATGAATAATTGCAACCAGTGTGAAAGTACTGGTCATTTCCACTGTCCGGGTAACCTAGGTTTCACTCTAGGGCGTTGCTCCACCAGATCGAATAGCTAGGGACTTAGAATTCAACGCCAGAAGGATAAAATACTATATAAGTACAACAGTTTTTCCATCGTATAAAGTGAATAATTGGAAACATTGTGAAAGTAATGGACATTTCTACGTTCCGGACAACCTAGGCTTCACTCTAGGGCATTGTTCCACCAGATCGAATAGCTAGGGACTTAGAATTCAACGCCAGAAGCATAAAATACAATATAAATACAACAGCTTTTCCATCGTATATAATGTATATTTGCAAACAGTGTGGAAGCAATGGTCATTTCTACGTTCCGGGCAACCTGGGCGTCACACTATGGCGTTGCTCTACCACATCTAATAGCTACGGCCTTAGAAGTCATCGCCAGAAGCATAAAATACAATATAAATACAACAGCTTTTCCATCGTATAAAATGAATAATTGCAAACAGTGTGAATGTAATGGTCATTTCTACGTTCCGGGCAACCTGGGCTTCACTATAGGGCGTTGCTCCACCAGATCGAATAGTTACGGCCTAAGAAGTCAACGCCAGAAGCACCAAATACATAATAAATACAACAGTTTTTACATCGTATAAAACGAATAATTGGAAGCAGTGTGAAAGTAATGGACATTTCTACGTTCCGGGCAACCTAGGCTTCACCACAGGGCGTTGCTCCACCAGATCGAATAGTTAGGGCCTTAGAAGTCAACACCAGAAGCATAAAATACAGTATAAATATAACAGTTTTTCCACCCTATAAAACGAATAATTGCAACCAGTGTGAAAGTTATGGACATTTCTACATTCCGAGCAACCTAGGCTTCACTCTAGGGCGTTGCTCCACCACATCGAATATGTACGGCCTTAGAACTCAAAGCCAGAAGCGTAAAATACAATATAAATACAACAGTTTTTCCATCGTATAAAACGAATAATTGCAACCAGTATGAAAGTTATGGTCATTTCTACTTTCCGGGCAACCCACGTTTCACCCTAGGGCGTTGCTCCAACAGATTGAATAGTTAGGGCCTTAGAAGTCAACGCCAGAAGCACAAAGTACAATATAAATACAACAGTTTTGCCATTGTATAGCATGGATCACTGCAACCAGTGCGAAGGTAATGATCATTTCGGCGTTTCGGGCATCCAAAACTTAACTCTGAGGCGTTGCTACACCAGATCGAAGAGTTAGGGCCTTAAAAGTCAACGCCAGAAGCATAAACTACAAAATAAATACAACAGTCTTTCCATCGTATAAAACGAATAATTGCAACCTGTGTGAAGGTTATGGTCATTTCCACGTTCCGGGCAACCTAGGCTTCACTCTAGGGCGTTGCTCCACCAGATCGAATAGTTGTGGCCAAAGAAGTCGAAGCCAGAAGCACCAAATACATAATAAATACAACAGTTTTTCCATCGTATAAAACGAATAATTGCAACCAGTATGAACGTAATGGACATTTCTACGTTCCGGTCAACCTAGGCTTTACTCTAGAGCGTTGCTCCACTGGATCGAATAGTTAGGTCCTTAAAAGTCAACGCCAGAAGCATAAAATACAATATAAATACAAATAGTTTTTCCATCGTATAACAGGAATAATTGCAACCAGTGTGAAAGTAATGGTAATTACTACGCTCCGGGCAACCTAGGCTTCGCTCTAGGGAGTTGCTTCACCAGATCAAATAGTTAGGGTCTTAGAATTCAACGCCAGAAGCATAAAATACAACAAAAATGCAACAGTTTTTCCATCCTATAACAGGAGTAACTGCAACCAGTGTGAAAGTACTGGTCATTTCTACGTTTCGGGCAACCCAGGCTTCACTCTAGGGCGTTGTTCCACCAGATCGAATATTTTGGGGCCAAAGAAGTCAACGCCAGAAGCATAAAATACAATAAAAATGGAACCGATTTTCCATCATATAGCATGAATAATTGCAAAGAGTGTGAAAGTAATGATCATTTCGAAGTTTCGAGCTTCCTAGATTTAACTGTGAGGCATTGCTCCACCAGATCGAATACGTAGGGCTATTAGAAGTCAACAACAGAAGCATAAAATACAGTATAAATATAACAGTTTTTCCGTCGTATAAAACGAATAATTGCAACCAGTGTTAAAGTTATGGACATTTCTACATTCCGAGCAGCCTAGGCTTCACTCTAGGGCGTTGCTCCACCAGATCGAACAGTTAGGGCCTTAGTAGTCAACGCCAGAAGCATAAAATACGATAAAGATGCAACAGTTTTTCCATCGTATAAAACGAATAATTGCAACCAGTATGAATGTTATGGTCATTTCTACTTTCCGGGCAACCTAGTCTTCACTCTATGGTGTTGCTCCAGCACATCGAATAGCTACGGCCTTAGAAGTCAACGCCTGAAGCATAAAATACAATAAAAATACAAGAGTCTTTTCATCGTATAACTGGAATAACTGCAACAAGCGTGATAGTAATGATCATTTCGGCGTTCCGGGCATCCTAGACTTAACTCTGAGGCGTGGCTCCTCCAGATCGAATAGTTAGGGCCTAAGAAGTCAATACCAGAAGCACCAAATACAAAATAAATACAACAGTTTTTCCATCGTATAAAACGAATAATTGCAACCAGTGTGAAAGTAATGGTCAGTTCTACGTTCCGGGCAACCTAGGCTTCACCCTAGGGCGTTCTTCCACCAGATGGTATAGTTAGGGCCTAAGAAGTCAACGCCAGAAGCATAAAATACGATATAAATACAACAGCTTTTCCATCGTATAACAGGAATAATTGCAACCAGTGTGAAAGTGATGGTCATTTCTACGTTCCGGGCAACCTGGGCGTCACTCTATGGCGTTGCTCCACCACATCTAATAGCTGCGGCCTTAGAAGTCATCGCCAGAAGCATAAAATACAATATAAATACAACAGCTTTTCCATCGTATAAAATGAATGATTGCAAACAGTGTGAATGTCATGGTCATTTCTACGTTCCAGGCAACCTAGGCTTCACTATAGGGCGTTGCTCCACCAGATCGAATAGCTAGGGACTTAGAATTCAACGCCAGAAGCATAAAATACAATAAAAATACAACAGTTTTTTCATCGTATAACAGGAATAATTGCAACCAGTGTGAAAGTAATGGTCTTTTCTACGTTCCGGCCAACCTACGCTTCACTCTAGGGCGTTGCTCCACCACATCTAATAGCAACGGCCTTAGAAGTCATCGCCAGAAGCATAAAATACAATATAAATACAACAGTTTTCCATCGTATAAAACGAATAATTGCAACCAGTTGTGAAAGCAATGGTCAGTTCTACGTTCCGGGCAAAATTGGCTTCACCCTAGGGCGTTGTTCCACCAGATGGTATAGTTAGGGCCTAAGAAGTCAACGCCAGAAGCATAAAATACGATATAAATACAACAGTTTTTCCATCGTATAAAACGAATAATTGTAACCAGTGTGAAAGTAATGGACATTTCTACGTTCCGGGCAACCTAGGCTTCACTCTATGGTGTTGCTCCACCACATCGAATAGCTACGGCCTTAGAAGTCAACGCCTGAAGCATAAAATACAATATAAATACAACAGTTTTTCCATCGTATAAAACGAATAATTGCAACCAGTATGAAAGTTATGGTCATTTCTACTTTCCGGGCAACCTAGGCTTCACTCTATGGTGTTGCTCCACCACATCGAATGGCTACGGCCTTAGAAGTCAACGCCTGAAGCATAAAATACAATAAAAATACAAGAGTCTTTTCATCGTATAACAGGAATAACTGCAACAAGCGTGAAAGTAATGATCATTTCGGCGTTTCGGGAATCCTAGACTTAACTCTGAGGCGTTGCTCCTCCAGATCGAATAGCTAGGGCCTAAGAAGTCAATACCAGAAGCACCAAATCCAAAATAAATACAACAGTTTTTCCATCGTATAAAACGAATAAGTGCAACCAGTGTGAAAGTAATGGTCAGTTCTACGTTCCCGACAACCTAGGCTTCACCCTAGGGCGTTGTTCCACCAGATGATATAGTTAGGGCCTAAGAAGTCAACGCCAGAAGCATAAAATACGATATAAATACAACAGCTTTTCCATCGTATAACAGGAATAATTGCAACCAGTGTGAAACTGATGGTCATTTCTACGTTCCGAGCAACCTAGGCGTCACACTAGGGCGTTGCTCCACCACATCTAATAGTTACTGCCTTAGAAGTCAACGCCAGAAGCATAAAAGGCAATATAAATAGAACAGCTTTTCCATCGTATAAAATGAATAATTGAAAACAGTGTGAAAGTAATGGTCATATCTACGTTCCGGGCAACCTGGGCTTCCCTATAGGGCGTTGCTCCACCAGATCGAATAGCTAGGGACTTAGAATTCAACGCCAGAAGCACAAAATACAATAAAAATAAAACAGTTTTTCCATCGTATAACAGGAATAATTGCAACTAGTGTGAATATAATGGTCATTTCTACGATCCGGGCAACCTACGTTTCACTCTATGGCGTTGCTCCACCAGACGGAATAGTTATGGCCTAAGAAGTCAACGCTAGAAGCACCAAATACGTAATAAATACAACAGTTTTTCCATCGTATAACATGAATAATTGCAACCAGTGTGAATGTAATGGTCATTTCTATGTTCCGGGCAACCTACGATTCACTCTATGGCGTTGCTCCACCTGATCGAATAGTTACGGCCTTAGAATTCAAAGCCAGAAGCGTAAAATACAATATAAATACAACAGCTTTTCCATCGCATAAAACGAATAATTGCAACCAGTGTGAATGTTATGGTCATTTCTACGTTCCGGGCAACCTACGTTTCACTCTATGGCGTTGCTCCACCAGATGGAATAGCTGTGGCCAAAGAAGTCGAAGCCAGAAGCACCAAATACATAATAAATACAACAGTTTTTCCATCGTATAAAACGAATAATTGCAACCAGTATGAACGTAATGGACATTTCTACGTTCCGGGCAACCTAGGCTTCACCCTAGGGCGTTGTTCCACCAGATGGAATAGTTAGGGCCATAGGTATCAACGCCAGAAGTATAAAATACGATATAAATACAACAGCTTGTCCATCGTATAAAATGAATAATTGCAAACAGTGTGAATGTAATGGTCATTTCTACGTTCCGGGCAACCTGGGCTTCACTGTAGGGCGTTGCTCCACCAGACCGAATAGCTGGGGCCTTAGAAGTCAACGCCAGAAGCATAAAGTACAATATAAATACAACAGTTTTTCCATCGAATAAAACGAATAATTGCAACCAGTATGAAAGTTATGGTCATTTCTACTTTCCCGGCAACCTAGGCTTCACTCTATGGTGTTGCTCTACCACATCGAATAGCTACGTCCTTAGAAGTCAACGCCTGAAGCATAAAATACAATAAAAATACAAGAGTCTTTTCATCGTATAACAGGAATAACTGCAACAAGCGTGAAAGTAATGATCATTTCGGCGTTTCGGGCATCCTAGAGTTAACTCTGAGGCGTTGCTCCTCCAGATCGAATAGTTAGGGCCATAGAAGTCATCGCCAGAAGCATAAAATACAATATAAATACAACAGCTTTTCCATCGTATAAAATGAATAATTGCAAACAGTGTGAATGTAATGGTCATTTCTACGTTGCGGGCAACCTGGTCTTCACTATAGGGCGTTGCTCCACCAGATCGAATAGCTAGGGACTTAGTATTCAACGCTAGAAGCATAAAATACAATAAAAATACAACAGTTTTTCCATCGTATAACAGGAATAATTGCAACCAGTGTGAATGTAATTGTCATTTCTATGTTCCGGGCAACCTACGTTTCACTCTATGGCGTTGCTCCACCAGATGGAATAGTTGTGGCCGAAGAAGTCGAAGCCAGACGCACCAAATACATAATAAATACAACAGTTTTTCCATCGTATAAAACGAATAATTGCAACCAGTATGAACGTAATGGACATTTCTACGTTCCGGGCAACCTAGGCTTCACCCTAGGGCGTTGTTCCACCAGATGGAATAGTTAGGGCCATAGATATCAACGCCAGAAGTATAAAATACGATATAAATACAACAGCTTTTCCATCGTATAAAATGAATAATTGCAAACAGTGTGAATGTAATGGTCATTTCTACGTTCCGGGCAACCTGGGCTTCACTGTAGGGCGTTGCTCCACCACACCGAATAGCTGGGGACTTAGAAGTCAACGCCAGAAGCATAAAATACAATATAAATACAACAGTTTTTCCATCGAATAAAACGAATAATTGCAACCAGTATGAAAGCTATGGTCATTTCTACTTTCCGGGCAACCTAGGCTTCACTCTATGGTGTTGCTCTACCACATCGAATAGCTACGTCCTTAGAAGTCAACGCCTGAAGCATAAAATACAATAAAAATACAAGAGTCTTTTCATCGTATAACAGGAATAACTGCAACAAGCGTGAAAGTAATGATCATTTCGGCGTTTCGGGCATCCTAGAGTTAACTCTGAGGCGATGCTCCTCCAGATCGAATAGTTAGGGCCATAGAAGTCATCGCCAGAAGCATAAAATACAATATAAATACAACAGCTTTTCCATCGTATAAAATGAATAATTGCAAACAGTGTGAATGTAATGGCCATTTCTACGTTCCGGCAACCTGGGCTTCACTATAGGGCGTTGCTCCACCAGATCGAATAGCTAGGGACTTAGTATTCAACGCCAGAAGCATAAGATACAATAAAAATACAACAGTTTTTCCATCGTATAACAGGAATAATTGCAACCAGTGTGAATGTAATTGTCATTTCTATGTTCTGGGCAACCTACGTTTCACTCTATGGCGTTGCTCCACCAGATCGAATAGTTACGGCCTAAGAAGTCAACGCCAGAAGCAACAAATACAAAATAAGTACTACAGTTTTTCCATCGTATTAAACGAATAATTGCAACCAGTGTGAAAGTAATGGTCTTTTCTACGTTCCGGGCAACCTACGCTTCACTCTAGGGCGTTGTTCCATCACATCGAATAGGTACGGCCTTAGAATTCAAAGCCAGAAGCGTAAAATACAATATAAATACAACAGCTTTTCCATCGCCTAAAACGAATAATTGCAACCAGTGTGAATGTTATGGTCATTTCTACGTTCCGGGCAACCTACGTTTCACTCTATGGCGTTGCTCCACCAGATGGAATAGTTGTGGCCAAAGAAGTCGAAGCCAGAAGCACCAAATACATAATAAATACAACAGTTTTTAGATCGTATAAAACGAATAATTGCAAGCAGTGTGAAAGTAATGGACATTTCTACGTTCCGGGCAACCTAGGCTTCACCACAGGGCGTTGCTCCACCAGATCGAAGAGTTAGGGCCTTAAAAGTCAACGCCAGAAGCATAAACTACAAAATAAATACAACAGTCTTTCCATCGTATAAAACGGATAATTGAAACCTGTGTGAAGGTTATGGTCATTTCAACGTTCCGGGCACCCTAGGCTTCACTCTATGACGCTGCTGCACCAGATCGAATAGTTAAGGCCTAAGAAGTGAACGCAAGAAGCACCAAATACAAAATAAATGCAACAGTTTTTCCGTCGTATAAAACGTATAATTGCAACCAGTGTGAAAGTAATGGCCATTTCTACGTTCCGGGCAACCTGGGCTTCACTTCAGGGCGTTGCTCCACCAGATCGAATAGCTAGGGACTTAGAATTCAACGCCAGAAGCATAAAATACAATAAAAATACAACAGTTTTTCCATCGTATAACAGGAATAATTGCAACCAGTGTGAATGTAAGGGTCATTTCTATGTTCCGGGCAACCTACGTTTCACTCTATGGCGTTGCTCCGCCAGATCGAATAGTTAGTGCCTAAGAAGTCAACGCCAGAAGCATCAAATACAAAATAAGTACTACAGTTTTTCCATCGTATAAAACGAATAATTGCAGCCAGTGTGAAAGTAATGGTCATTTCTACGTTCCGGGCAACCAAGGCTTCCCTCTAGGGTGTTGCTCCACCAGATCGAATAGCTAGGGCCTTAGAAGTCAACGCCCAAAGCATAAAATACAATAAACGTACAACAGTTTTTCCATCGCATAACAGGAATATATTGCAACCAGAGTGAAAGGTACGGTCATTTCTACGTTCCGGGCATCCTAGTCTTCACTCTAGGGCATTGCTCCACCAGATCGAATAGTTAGGGCCTTAGAAGTCAGCGACCGAGACGCAAAATACAATAAAGATGCAACAGTTTTTCCATCGTATAACAGGAATAATTGCAACCAGTGTGAAAGTAATGGTAATTACTACGTTCCGTGCAAACTAGGCTTCGCTCTAGGGAGTTGCTCCACCAGATCGAATAGTTTGGGACTTACAATTCAACGCCAGAAGCATAAAATACATTAAAAATACAACAGTTTTTCCATCATATAACAGTAATAACTGCAACCAGTGTGAAAGTACTGGTCATTTCTACGTTTCGGGCAACCCAGGCTTCACTCTAGGGCGTCGCTTCTCTAGATCGAATAGTTAGCGCCATAGAAGTCAGCGCCCGAAACATAAAGTACAATAGAGATGCAACAGTTTTACCATCGTATAACAGGAATAACTGCAACCAGTGTGAAGGTAATGGTCATTTCTACGTTTCGGGCAACATACGCTTCACTCTTGAACGTTGCCTCACGAGATCGAATAGCTAGGACCTTAGACGGCAACGCCAGAAGCATAAAATACAGTGTAGATACAACAGTTTTTCCATCGTATAACAGGAATAACTGCAACCAGTGTGAAGGTAATGGTCATTTCTACGTTTCGGGCAACATACGCTTCACTCTTGAACGTTGCCTCACGAGATCGAATAGCTAGGACCTTAGACGGCAACGCCAGAAGCATAAAATACAGTGTAGATACAACAGTTTTTCCATCGTATAACAGGAATAATTGCAACCAGTGTGAAAGTGATGGTCATTTCTGGGGAACCTAGGCTTCACTCTAGGGCGTAGCTCCACTAGATCGAATAGTTAGGGCCTTAGAAGTCGACGCCGGAAGCATAAAGTACAATATAAATACAACACCTTTTCCATCGTATAAAACGAATAATTGCAATCAGTATGAAAGTTATGTCATTTCTACGTTCCGGGCATCCTACACTTAACTCTGAGGCATTGCTCCACCTGATCGGATACACAGGGCTTTAGGAGGCAGATCCAGAAGCATAAAGTACAATACAAATCCAACAGTTTGTCCATCGTATAACAGGAATAATTGCAACCAGTGTGAAAGTGATGGTCACTTCTACGTTCCGGGCAACCCAGGCATCACTCTAGAGCGTTGTTCCACCTGATCGAATAGTTAGGGCCTATGAAGTAAACGCCAGAAGCATAAAATACAATAAAAATGGAACAGATTTTCCATCATATAGCATGTATAATTGCAAAGAGTGTGAAAGTAATGATCATTTCGACGTTTCGGGCATCCTAGATTTAACTGTGAGGCATTGCTCCACCAGATCGAAAACGTAGGGTCTTAGAAGTCAACGCCCCAAGCATAAAGTACAATAAAAATGCAACAGTTTGCCATCGTATAACAGGAACAATTGCAACCAGTGTGAAAGTGATGGTCATTTCTACGTTCCGGGCAACCTAGGCTTCACTCTAGGGCGTTGCTCCACCAGATGGAATAGAGAAGGTTTAAGAAGTCAACGCCAGAAGCACCAAATACAAAATAAGTACTACAGTTTTTCCATCGTATTAAGCGAATAATTGCAACCAGTGTGAAAGTAATGGTCTTTTCTACGTTCCGGCAACCTAGGCTTCACTCTAGGGCGTTGCTCCACCAGATCGAATAGTTAGGGCCTCAGAAGTCAACGCCAGAAGCACCAAATACATAATAAATACAACAGTCTTTCCATTGTATAAAACGAATAATTGCAACCAGTGTGAAAGTAACGGTCATTTCTACGTTCCGGGCAACCTAGGCTTCACTCTAGGGCGTTGCTCCACCACATCTAATTGTTACGGACTTAGAAGCCAACGCCAGAAGCATAAAATACAATATAAATACAACAGCTTTTCCATCGTATAAAATGGATAATTGCAAACAATGTGAAAGTAATGGTCATAACAGGAATAATTGCCACCAGTGTGAATGTAATGGTCATTTCTACGTTCCGGGCAACCTACGTTTCACTGTATGGCGTTGTTCCACCAGATCGAATAGTTAGGGCCTAACAAGTCAACGCCAGAAGCATCAAATACAAAATAAATACAACAGTTTTTCCATTGTATAAAACGAATGATTGCAACCAGTGTGAAAGTAATGGTCATTTCTACGTTCCGTGCAACATAGGCTTCACTCTTGGACGTTGCCCCACCAGATCGAATAGCTACGGTCTTAGAAATCAACGCCAGAAGCATAAAATACAATATAAATACAACAGCTTTGCCATCGTATAAAACGAGTAATTGCAAACAGTGTGAAAGTAATGGTCATTTATACGTTCCGGGCAACATAGGCTTCACTCTTGGACGTTGCCCCACCAGATCGAATAGCTAGGACCTTAGAAGTCGAAGCCAGAAGCAGAAAATTCAAAATAAATAGAACAGTTTTTCCATTGTATGAAACGAATAATTGCTACCAGTGTGAAAGTTATGGTCACTTCTACGTTCCTGGCAACCTAGGCTTCACCCAAGGGCGTTGTTCCACCAGATGGAACAGTTAGGGCCTAAGAAGTCAACGCCAGAAACATAAAATACAATATAAATACGACAGTTCTTCCATTGTATAAAACGAATAATTGCCACCAGTGTGAAAGTTATGGTCATTTCTACGTTCCGGACAACCTAGGGTTCACCCTAGGGCGTTGTTCACCAGATCGAATAGTTAAGGCCTAAGAAGTGAACTCCAGAAGCATAAAATACAATAAAGATTCAACAGCTTTTCCATTGTATAAAATGAATAAATGTAACCAGTGTGAAAGATATGGCCATTTCTACGTTCGGGCAACCTAGACTTCACTCTAGGGCGTTGCTCCACCAGATCGAATAGTTAGGACCTAAGAAGTCAACTCCAGAAGCATAAAATACAATATAAATACAACAGTTTTTCCATCGCATAAGGCGAATAATCGCAACCAGTGTGAAAGTTATGGTCATTTCTGCGTTCCGTGCAACCTAGGCTTCACTCTAGTGCGTTGTGCCACCAGATCGAATAGCTAGGGCCTAAGTAGTCATCGACAGAAGCATAAAATACTATAAAAATACAACAGTCCTTCAATCATATAACAGGAATAATTGCAACCAGTGTGAAAGTAATGGGCATTTCTACGTTCCGTGCAACCTAGGATTCGCACTAGGGCGTTGCACCCCCAGGTCGAATAGCTAGGGCCTTAGAAGTCAACACCAGAAGCATAAAATACAGTATAAATATAACAGTTCTTCCATTGTATAAAACGATTAATTGCTACCAGTGTGAAAGTTATGGTCATTTCTACGTTCCGGGCAACCTGGACTTCACTATAGGGCGTTGCTCCACCAGATGGAATAGCTAGCGACTTAGAATTCAACGCCAGAAGCATAAAATACGATATAAATACAACAGCTTTTCCATCGTATAACAGGAATAATTGCAACCAGTGTGAAAGTGAAGGTCATTTCTACGTTCCCGGCAACCTAGGCATCACTCTAGGGCGTTGCTCCACCAGATCGAATAGTTAGGGCCTTAGAAGTCAACACCAGAAGCATAAAATACAGTATAACTATAACAGTTCTTCCATTGTATAAAACGATTAATTGCTACCAGTGTGAAAGTTATGCTCATTTCTACGTTCCGGGCAACCTAGGCTTCACCCTAGGGCGTTGTTCCACCAGATGGAATAGTTAGGGCCTAAGAAGTCAACGCCAGAAGCATAAAATACGATATAAATACAACAGCTTTTCCATCGTATAACAGGAACAATTGCAACCAGTGTGAAAGTAATGGGCATTTCTACGTTCCGTGCAACCTAGGCTTCACTCTGGGGCGTTGGTCCACCAGATCGAATTGTTTGGGCCTAAGGAGTCAACGCCAAGAAGCATAAAATACTATAAGAATACAACAGTCCTTCCATCGTATAACAGGAATAATTGCAACCAGTGTGAATGTTATGGTCATTTCTACGTTCCGGGCAACCTACGTTTCACTCTATGGCGATGCTCCACCAGATCGAATAGTTAGGGCCTAAGAAGTCAACGCCAGAAGCACCAAACACAAAATAAATACAACAGTTTATCCATCGTATAAAACGAATAATTGCAACCAGTGTGAATGTAATGGTCATTTCTACTTTCCGGGCAACCTTGGCTTCACTCTAGGGCGTTGCTCCACCGCACCGAATAGCTAGGGCCTTAGAAGTCAACGCCCAAAGCATAAAATACAATAAAAGTACAACAGTTTTTCCATCGTATAACAGGAATATATTGCAACCAGAGTGAAAGGTACGGTCATTTCTACGTTCCGGGCATCCTAGTCTTCACTCTAGGGCATTGCTCCACCAGATCGAATAGTTAGGGCCTTAGAAGTCAGCGCCCGAGACGCAAAATACAATAAAGATGCAGCAGTTTTTCCATCGTATAACAGGAATAATTGCAACCAGTGTGAAAGTAATGGTAATTACTACGTTCCGGGCAAACTAGGCTTCGCTCTAGGGAGTTGCTCCACCAGATCGAATAGTTTGGGACTTACAATTCAACGCCAGAAGCATAAAATACATTAAAAATGCAACAGTTTTTCCATCATATAACAGTAATAACTGAAACCAGTGTGAAAGTACTGGTCATTTCTACGCTTCGGGCAACCCAGTCTTCACTCTAGGGCGTCGCTTCTCTAGATCGAATAGTTAGCGCCATAGAAGTCAGCGCCCGAAACATAAAGTACAATAGAGATGCAACAGTTTTACCATCGTATAACAGGAATAACTGCAACCAGTGTGAAGGTAATGGTCATTTCTACGTTTCGAGCAACATACGCTTCACTCTTGAACGTTGCCTCACGAGATCGAATAGCTAGGACCTTAGACGGCAACGCCAGAAGCATAAAATACAGTGTAAATACAACAGTTTTTCCATTGTATAACAGGAATAATTGAAACCAGTGTGAAAGTGATGGTCATTTCTACGTTTCAGGCAACCTAGGCTTCACTCTAGGGCGTTGCTCCGCCAGATCGAATAGTTAGGGCCTCAGAAGTCAGCGCCAGAAGCATAAAATACAATATAAATACAACACCTTTTCCACCGCATACCAGCAATAATTGCAACCAGTGTGAAAGTTATGGTCATTTCTACGTTCTGGGCAACCTAGGCTTCACTCTAGGGCGTAGCTCCACGAGATCGAATAGTTAGGGCCTTAGAAGTCGACGCCGGAAGCATAAAGTACAATATAAATACAACACCTTTTCCATCGTATAAAACGAATAATTGCAATCAGTATGAAAGTTATGTCATTTCTACGTTTCGGGTATCCTACACTTAACTCTGAGGCATTGCTCCACCTGATCGGATACACAGGGCTTTAGAAGGCAGATCCAGAAGCATAAAGTACAATACAAATCCAACAGTTTGTCCATCGTATAACAGGAATAATTGCAACCAGTGTGAAAGTGATGGTCACTTCTACGTTCCGGGCAACCCAGGCTTCACTCTAGAGCGTTGTTCCACCAGATCGAATAGTTAGGGCCTAAGAAGTAAACGCCAGAAATATAAAATACAATAAAAATGGAACAGATTTTCCATCATATAGCATGTATAATTGCAAAGAGTGTGAAAGTAATGATCATTTCGACGTTTCGGGCATCCTAGATTTAACTGTGAGGCATTGCTCCACCAGATCGAAAACGTAGGGCCTTAGAAGTCAACGCCCGAAGCATAAAGTACAATAAAAATGCAACAGTTTGCAATCGTATAACAGGAACAATTGCAACCAGTGTGAAAGTGATGGTCATTTCTACGTTCCGGGCAACCTAGGCTTCACTCTAGGGCGTTGCTCCACCAGATGGAATAGTTATGGTCTAAGAAGTCAACGCCAGAAGCACCAAATACATAATAAATACAACAGTTTTTTCATCGTATAAAACGAATAATTGCAACCAGTGTGAAACTAATGGTCATTTCTACGTTCCGGGCAACCTAGGCTTCACCCTAGGGCGTTGTTCCACCAGATGAAATAGCTAGGGCCTAAGAAGTCAACGCCAGAAGCATAAAATACGATATAAATACAACAGTTTTTCCATCGTATAAAGCGAATAATTGGAACCAGTATGAAAGTTATGGTCATTTCTACTTTCCGGGCAACCTAGGCTTCACTCTAGGGCGTTGCTCCACCACATCTAATTGTTACGGACTTAGAAGCCAACGCCAGAAGCATAAAATACAATATAAATACAACAGCTTTTCCATCGTATAAAATGGATAATTGCAAACAATGTGAAAGTAATGGTCATAACAGGAATAATTGCCACCAGTGTGAATGTAATGGTCATTTCTACGTTCCGGGCAACCTACGTTTCACTCTATGGCGTTGTTCCACCAGATCGAATAGCTAGGACCTTAGAAGTCGAAGCCAGAAGCAGGAAATTCAAAATAAATAGTACAGTTTTTCCATTGTATGAAACGAATAATTGCTACCTGTGTGAAAGTTACGGTCACTTCTACGTTCCTGGCAACCTAGGCTTCACCCAAGGGCGTTGTTCCACCAGATGGAACAGTTAGGGCCTAAGAAGTCAACGCCAGAAGCACTGAATACGATATAAATACAACAGCTTTTCCATCGTATAAAACGAATAATTGCAAACAGTGTGAAAGTAATGGCCATTTCTACGTCCCGGCCCACCTAGGCTTCACTCAAGGGCGTCGCTCCGCCACATCGAATAGCTACGGCCTTAGAAGTCAACGCCTGAAGCATAAAACGCAATAAGAAATACAACAGCTTTTTCATCGAGTAACAGGAATAATTGCAACAAGCGTGAAGGTAATGGTCATTTCTACGTACCGGGCAACCTAGGCTTCACTCTAGGGCGTTGCTCCACCAGATCGAATAGTAAGGGGCTTAGAAGTCAACGCCAGAAGCATAAAATACAATAAAGATGCAACAGCTTTTCCATCGTATAAAATGAATAATTGCAAACAGTGTGAAAGTAATGGTCATTTCTACGCTCCGGGCAACCTAGGCGTCACTCTATGGCGTTGCTCCGCCACATCCAATAGCTACGGCCTTAGAAGTCAACGCCAGAAACATAAAATACAATATAAATACGACAGTTCTTCCATTGTATAAAACGAATAATTGCAACCAGTGTGAAAGTTATGGTCATTTCTACGTTCCGGACAACCTAGGGTTCACCCTAGGCCGTTGTTCCCCAGATCGAATAGTTAAGGCCTAAGAAGTGAACTCCAGAAGCATAAAATACAATAAAGATGCAACAGCTTTTCCATTGTATAAAATGAATAAATGTAACCAGTGTGAAAGATATGTCCATTTCTACGTTCGGGCAACCTAGACTTCACTCTAGGGCGTTGCTCCACCAGATCGAATAGATAGGACCTAAGAAGTCAACTCCAGAAGCATAAAATACAACATAAATACAACAGTTTTTCCATCGCATAAGGCGAATAATTGCAACCAGTGTGAAAGTTATGGTCATTTCTACGTTCCGTGCAACCTAGGCTTCACTCTAGTGCGTTGTGCCACCAGATCGAATAGTTAGGGCCTAAGAAGTCAACGCCGGAAGCATAAAATACAATATAAATACAACAGTTTTTTCATCGTATAAAACGAATAATTGCAACCAGTGTGAAAGTTATGGTCATTTCTACGATCCGGGCAAACTAGGCTGCACTCTAGTGAGTTGTGCCACCAGATCGAATAGTTAGGGCCTAAGAAGTCAACGCCGGAAGCATAAAATACAATATAAATACAACAGTTTTTTCATCGTATAAAACGAATAATTGCAACCAGTGTGAAAGTTATGGTCATTTCTACGATCCGGGCAAACTAGGCTGCACTCTAGTGAGTTGTGCCACCAGGTCGAATAGCTAGGGCCTTAGAAAACAACTCCAGACGCATAAGATACAGTAAAAATACAACAGTTTTTCCATCGTATAACAGGAATAATTGCAACCAGTGTGAAAGTAATGGTAATTACTACGTTCCGGGCAAACTAGGCTTCGCTCTAGGGAGTTGCTCCACCAGATCGAATAGTTTGGGACTTACAATTCAACGCCAGAAGCATAAAATACATTAAAAATGCAACAGTTTTTCCATCATATAACAGTAATAACTGAAACCAGTGTGAAAGTACTGGTCATTTCTACGCTTCGGGCAACCCAGTCTTCACTCTAGGGCGTCGCTTCTCTAGATCGAATAGTTAGCGCCATAGAAGTCAGCGCCCGAAACATAAAGTACAATAGAGATGCAACAGTTTTACCATCGTATAACAGGAATAACTGCAACCAGTGTGAAGGTAATGGTCATTTCTACGTTTCGAGCAACACACGCTTCACTCTTGAACGTTGCCTCACGAGATCGAATAGCTAGGACCTTAGACGGCAACGCCAGAAGCATAAAATACAGTGTAAATACAACAGATTTTCCATTGTATAACAGGAATAATTGCAACCAGTGTGAAAGTGATGGTCATTTCTACGTTTCAGGCAACCTAGGCTTCACTCTAGGGCGTTGCTCCGCCAGATCGAATAGTTAGGGCCTCAGAAGTCAGCGCCAGAAGCATAAAATACAATATAAATACAACACCTTTTCCACCACATAACAGCAATAATTGCAACCAGTGTGAAAGTTATGGTCATTTCTACGTTCTGGGCAACCTAGGCTTCACTCTAGGGCGTAGCTCCACTAGATCGAATAGTTAGGGCCTTAGAAGTCGACGCCGGAAGCATAAAGTACAATATAAATACGACACCTTTTCCATCGTATAAAACGAATAATTGCAATCAGTATGAAAGTTATGTCATTTCTACGTTTCGGGTATCCTACACTTAACTCTGAGGCATTGCTCCACCTGATCGGATACACAGGGCTTTAGAAGGCAGATCCAGAAGCATAAAGTACAATACAAATCCAACAGTTTGTCCATCGTATAACAGGAATAATTGCAACCAGTGTGAAAGTGATGGTCACTTCTACGTTCCGGGCAACCCAGGCTTCAGTCTAGAGCGTTGTTCCACCAGATCGAATAGTTAGGGCCTAAGAAGTAAACGCCAGAAGCATAAAATACAATAAAAATGGAACAGATTTTCCATCATATAGCATGTATAATTGCAAAGAGTGTGAAAGTAATGATCATTTCGACGTTTCGGGCATCCTAGATTTAACTGTGAGGCATTGCTCCACCAGATCGAAAACGTAGGGCCTTAGAAGTCAACGCCCGAAGCATAAAGTACAATAAAAATGCAACAGTTTGCAATCGTATAACAGGAACAATTGCAACCAGTGTGAAAGTGATGGTCATTTCTACGTTCCGGGCAACCTAGGCTTCACTCTAGGGCGTTGCTCCACCAGATGGAATAGTTATGGTCTAAGAAGTCAACGCCAGAAGCACCAAATACATAATAAATACAACAGTTTTTTCATCGTATAAAACGAATGATTGCAACCAGTGTGAAAGTAATGGTCATTTCTACGTTCCGTGCAACATAGGCTTCACTCTTGGACGTTGCCCCACCATATCGAATAGCTAGGGTCTTAGAAATCAACGCCAGAAGCATAAAATACAATATAAATACAACAGCTTTGCCATCGCATAAAACGTGTAATTGCAAACAGTGTGAAAGTAATGGTCATTTAAACGTTCCGGGCAACATAGGCTTCACTCTTGGACGTTGCCCCACCAGATCAAATAGCTAGGACCTTAAAAGTCGAAGCCAGAAGCAGGAAATTCAAAATAAATAGTACAGTTTTTCCATTGTATGAAACGAATAATTGCTACCTGTGTGAAAGTTACGGTCACTTCTACGTTCCTGGCAACCTAGGCTTCACCCAAGGGCGTTGTTCCACCAGATGGAACAGTTAGGGCCTAAGAAGTCAACGCCAGAAGCACTGAATACGATATAAATACAACAGCTTTTCCATCGTATAAAACGAATAATTGCAAACAGTGTGAAAGTAATGGCCATTTCTACGTCCCGGCCCACCTAGGCTTCACTCAAGGGCGTTGCTCCGCCACATCGAATAGCTACGGCCTTAGAAGTCAACGCCTGAAGCATAAAACGCAATAAGAAATACAACAGCTTTTTCATCGAGTAACAGGAATAATTGCAACAAGCGTGAAGGTAATGGTCATTTCTACGTACCGGGCAACCTAGGCTTCACTCTAGGGCGTTGCTCCACCAGATCGAATAGTAAGGGGCTTAGAAGTCAACGCCAGAAGCATAAAATACAATAAAGATGCAACAGCTTTTCCATCGTATAAAATGAATAATTGCAAACAGTGTGAAAGTAATGGTCATTTCTACGCTCCGGGCAACCTAGGCGTCACTCTATGGCGTTGCTCCGCCACATCCAATAGCTACGGCCTTAGAAGTCAACGCCAGAAACATAAAATACAATATAAATACGACAGTTCTTCCATTGTATAAAACGAATAATTGCAACCAGTGTGAAAGTTATGGTCATTTCTACGTTCCGGACAACCTAGGGTTCACCCTAGGGCGTTGTTCACCAGATCGAATAGTTAAGGCCTAAGAAGTGAACTCCAGAAGCATAAAATACAATAAAGATGCAACAGCTTTTCCATTGTATAAAATGAATAAATGTAACCAGTGTGAAAGATATGGCCATTTCTACGTTCGGGCAACCTAGACTTCACTCTAGGGCGTTGCTCCACCAGATCGAATAGATAGGACCTAAGAAGTCAACTCCAGAAGCATAAAATACAATATAAATACAACAGTTTTTCCATCGTATAAAGCAAATAATTGCAACCAGTGTGAAAGTTATGGTCATTTCTACGATCCGGGCAAACTAGGCTGCACTCTAGTGAGTTGTGCCACCAGATCGAATAGTTAGGGCCTAAGAAGTCAACGCCGGAAGCATAAAATACGATATAAGTACAACATTTTTTCCATCGTATAAAATGAATAATTGCAACCAGTTTGAAAGTAATGGCCATTCCTACGTTGCGGGCAACGTAGGCTTCGTCCTAGGGCGTAGTTCCACCAGATCGAATAGCTAGGGACTTGGAGGTCAACGCCAGAAGCATAAAATACAATAAATATACAACAGTTTTTCCATCGTATAACAGGAACAATTGCAACCAGTGTGAAAGTAATGGGCATTTCTACATTCCGTGCAACCTAGGCTTCACTCTGGGGCGTTGGTCCACCAGATCGAATTGTTTGGGCCTAAGGAGTCAAAGCCAAGAAGCATAAAATACTATAAAAATACAACAGTCCTTCCATCGTATAACAGGAATAATTGCAACCAGTGTGTATCTTATGGTCATTTCTACGTTCCGGGCAACCTACGTTTCACTCTATGGCGTTGCTCCACCAGATCGAATAGTTAGGGCCTAAGAAGTCAACGCCAGAAGCACCAAATACAAAATAAATACAACAGTTTATCCATCGTATAAAACGAATAATTGCAACCAGTGTGAATGTAATGGTCATTTCTACTTTCCGGGCAACCTTGGCTTCACTCTAGAGCGTTGCTCCACCACACCGAATAGCTGCGTCCTTAGAATTCAACGCCAGAAGCATTAAATACAATATAAATACAACAGCTTTTCCATCGTATAAAATGAATAATTGCAAACATTGTGAAAGTAATGGTCATTTCTACCTTCCGGGCAACCTGGGCTTCACTATAGGGCATTGCTCCACCAGATGGAATAGCTAGCTACTTAGAATTCTACGCCAGAAGCATAAAATACGATATAAATACAACAGCTTTTCCATCGTATAACAGTAATAATTGCAACCAGTGTGAAAGTGATGGTCATTTCTACGTTCCCGGCAACCTAGGCATCACTCTAGGGCGTTGCTCCACCAGATCGAATAGTTAGGGCCTTAGAAGTCAACACCAGAAGCATAAAATACAGTATAAATATAACAGTTCTTCCATTGTATAAAACGATTAATTGCTACCAGTGTGAAGGTTATGGTCATTTCTACGTTCCGGGCAACCTAGGTTTCACCCTAGGGCGTTGTTCCACCAGATGGAATAGTTAGGGCCTAAGAAGTCAACGCCAGAAGCATAAAATACGATATAAATACAACAGCTTTTCCATCGTATAACAGGAACAATTGCAACCAGTGTGAAAGTAATGGGCATTTCTACGTTCCGTGCAACCTAGGCTTCACTCTGGGGCGTTGGTCCACCAGATCGAATTGTTTGGGCCTAAGGAGTCAACGCCAAGAAGCATAAAATACTATAAAAATACAACAGTACTTCCATCGTATAACAGGAATAATTGCAACCAGTGTGTATGTTATGGTCATTTCTACGTTCCGGGCAACCTACGTTTCACTCTATGGCGTTGCTCCACCAGATCGAATAGTTAGGGCCTAAGAAGTCAACGCCAGAAGCACCAAATACAAAATAAATACAACAGTTTATCCATCGTATAAAACGAATAATTGCAACCAGTGTGAATGTAATGGTCATTTCTACTTTCCGGGCAACCTTGGCTTCACTCTAGGGCGTTGCTCCACCACACCGAATAGCTGCGGCCTTAGAATTCAACGCCAGAAGCATTAAATACAATATAAATACAACAGCTTTTCCATCGTATAAAATGAATAATTGCAAACATTGTGAAAGTAATGGTCATTTCTACCTTCCGGGCAACCTGCGCTTCACTATAGGGCGTTGCTCCACCAGATGGAATAGCTAGCGACTTAGAATTCAACGCCAGAAGCATAAAATACGATATAAATACAACAGCTTTTCCATCGTATAACAGGAATAATTGCAACCAGTGTGAAAGTGATGGTCATTTTTACGTTCCCGGCAACCTAGGCATCACTCTAGGGCGTTGCACCACCAGATCAAATAGTTAGGGCCTTAGAAGTCAACGCCACAAGCGTAAAATACAATAAAAATACTACAGTCTCTCCATCGTATAGCATTAATAATTACAACCAGTGTGAAGGTAATGGTCATTTCTACGTTTCGGGCAACCTAGGCTTGACTCTAGGGCGTTGCTCCACCAAATCAAATTGCTAGGGCCTTAGAAGTCAACGCCCGAAGCATAAAATACAATAAAAATGCAACAGCTTTTCCATCGTGTAACAGGACTAATTGCAACCAGTGTGAAAGTGATGGTCATTTCTACGTTCCCGGCAACCTAGGCATCACTCTAGGGCGTTGCTCCACCAGATCGAATAGTTAGGGCCTTAGAAGTCAACACCAGAAGCATAAAATACAGTATAAATATAACAGTTCTTCCATTGTATAAAAAGAATTATTGCAAACAATGTGAAAGTAATGGTCATAACAGGAATAATTGCAACCAGTGTGAATGTAATGGTCATTTCTACGTTCCGGGCAAGCTAGGCTTCACTCTATGGCGTTGCTCCACCAGATCGAATAGTTCGGGCCTAAGAAGTCAACGCCAGAAGCATCAAATACAAACTAAATACAACAGCTTTTCCATCGTATAACAGGAATAATTGCAACCAGTGTGAAAGTGATGGTCATTTTCACGTTCCGGGCAACCTAGGCTTCACTCTAGGGCGTTGCTCCACCAGATCGAATAGTTAGGGCCTTAGAAGTCAACGCCAGAAGCAAAAAATACGATATAAATACAACAGCTTTTCCATCGTATAAAACTTATAATTGCAACCAATGTGAAAGTAATGATCATTTCGGCGTTTCGTGCATCCTAGACTTAACTCTGAGGCGTTGCTCCACCAGATCGAAGAGTTAGGGCCTTAGAAGTCAACGCCAGAAGCATAAAATAAAATATAAATAGAACAGTTTTTCCATTGCATAAAGCGAATAATGGAACCAGTGTGAAAGTTATGGTCATTTCTACGTTCCGTGCAACCTAGGCTTCACTCTAGGGCGTTGGTCCACCAGACCGAATAGTTTGGACCTAAGAAGTCAACGCCCGAAGCAGAAAATACAATAAAAATACAACAGCTTTTCCATCGTGTAACAGGAATAATTGCAACCATTGTGAAAGTACTGGACAATTCTACGTTCGGGGTAACCTAGGCTTCACTCTAGGGCGTTGCTCCACCAGATCGAATAGTTAGGGCCCAAGAAGTCAACACCAGAAGCAAAAAGTACGATATAAGTACAACATTTCTTTCATCGTATAAAACGAATAATTGCAACCAGTTTGAAAGTAATGGCCATTTCTACGTTCCGGGCAACCTATGCTTCGCCCTAGGGCGTCGTTCCACCAGATCGAATAGCTAAGGACTTGGAGGTCAACGCCAGAAGCAAAAAATACAGTAAAAATACAACAGTTCTTCCATCGTATACCAGGAGTAATTGCAACCAGTGTGAAAGTAATGGTCCTTTCTACGTTCCGGGCAACCTAGGCTTCACTCTATGGCGTTGATCCACCACATCTAATAGGTACGGCCTTAGAATTCAAAGCCAGAAGCGTAAAATACAATATAAATACAACAGTATTTCAATCGTATAAAACAAATAATTGCAACCAGTATGAAAGTTATGGTCATTTCTAGTTTCCGGGCAACCTAGGTTTCACCCTAGGGCGTTGCTCCCACAGATTGAGTAGTTAGGGCCTTAGAAGTCAACGCCCGACGCATAAAATGCAATAAAAATACAACAGTTTTTCCATCGTATAACAGGATTAATTGCAACCAGTTTGAAAGTGATGGTCATTTCTACGTTCCGGGCAACCTAGGCTTCCCTCTATTGCGTTGCTCCACCAGATCGAATAGTTAGGGCCTTAGAAGACAACGCCAGAAGCATAAAATACAATATAAATACAACAGTTTTTCCAGCGTATAAAACGAATATTTGCAACCACTATGAAAGTTAGGGTCATTTCTACGTTCCGGGCGACCTAGGCTTCACTCTAGGGCGTTGCTCCACCAAATCGAATAGTTAGGGCCCTAGAAGTCAACGCCAGAAGCATAAAATACAATATAAATACAACAGTTCTTCCATCGTATACCAGGAGTAATTGCAACCAGTGTGAAAGTAATGGTCCTTTCTACGTTCCGGGCAACCTAGGCTTCACTCTATGGCGTTGATCCACCACATCTAATAGGTACGGCCTTAGAATTCAAAGCCAGAAGCGTAAAATACAATATAAATACAACAGTATTTCAATCGTATAAAACAAATAATTGCAACCAGTATGAAAGTTATGGTCATTTCTAGTTTCCGGGCAACCTAGGTTTCACCCTAGGGCGTTGCTCCCACAGATTGAGTAGTTAGGGCCTTAGAAGACAACGCCAGAAGCATAAAATACAATATAAATACAACAGTTTTTCCAGCGTATAAAACGAATATTTGCAACCACTATGAAAGTTAGGGTCATTTCTACGTTCCGGGCGACCTAGGCTTCACTCTAGGGCGTTGCTCCACCAAATCGAATAGTTAGGGCCCTAGAAGTCAACGCCAGAAGCATAAAATACAATATAAATACAACAGTTTTTCCATCGTATAAAACGAATAATTGCAACCAGTATGAAAGTGATGGTCATTTCTACTTTCCGGGCAACCTAGGCTTCACCTTAGGGTGTTGTTCCACCAGATCGAATAGTTAGGGCCTTAGAAGTCGACGCCCGAAGCATAAAATACAAAATAAATAGAACAGTTTTACCACCGTATAACAGGAATAATTGCAACCAGTATGAAGGTAATGGTATGTGCTACGTTCCAGGCAACCTAGGCTTCACTCTATGAAGGTGCTCCACCAGATCAAATAGTTAGAGCCTAAGAAGTCGACGCCAGAAGCATAAAATACAATAAAAATACAACAGCTTTTCCATCGTGTAACAGGACTAATTGCAACCAGTGTGAAAGTGATGGTCATTTCTACGTTCCCGGCAACCTAGGCATCACTCTAGGGCGTTGCTCCACCAGATCGAATAGTTAGGGCTTTAGAAGTCAACACCAGAAGCATAAAATACAGTATAAATATAACAGTTCTTCCATTGTATAAAACGATTAATTGCTACCAGTGTGAAGGTTATGGTCATTTCTACGTTCCGGGCAACCTAGGCTTCACCCTAGGGCGTTGTTCCACCAGATGGAATAGTTAGGGCCTAAGAAGTCAACGCCAGAAGCATAAAATACGATATAAATACAACAGCTTTTCCATCGTATAACAGGAACAATTGCAACCAGTGTGAAAGTAATGGGCATTTCTACGTTCCGTGCAACCTAGGCTTCACTCTGGGGCGTTGGTCCACCAGATCGAATTGTTTGGGCCTAAGGAGTCAACGCCAAGAAGCATAAAATACTATAAAAATACAACAGTACTTCCATCGTATAACAGGAATAATTGCAACCAGTGTGAATGTTATGGGTCATTTCTACGTTCCGGGCAACCTACGTTTCACTCTATGGCGTTGCTCCACCAGATCGAATAGTTAGGGCCTAAGAAGTCAACGCCAGAAGCACCAAATACAAAATAAATACAACAGTTTATCCATCGTATAAAACGAATAATTGCAACCAGTGTGAATGTAATGGTCATTTCTACTTTCCGGGCAACCTTGGCTTCACTCTAGGGCGTTGCTCCACCACACCGAATAGCTGCGGCCTTAGAATTCACGCCAGAAGCATTAAATACAATATAAATACAACAGCTTTTCCATCGTATAAAATGAATAATTGCAAACATTGTGAAAGTAATGGTCATTTCTACCTTCCGGGCAACCTGCGCTTCACTATAGGGCGTTGCTCCACCAGATGGAATAGCTAGCGACTTAGAATTCAACGCCAGAAGCATAAAATACGATATAAATACAACAGCTTTTCCATCGTATAACAGGAATAATTGCAACCAGTGTGAAAGTGATGGTCATTTCTACGTTCCCGGCAACCTAGGCATCACTGTAGGGCGTTGCTCCACCAGATCGAATAGTTAGGGCCTTAGAAGTCAACACCAGAAGCATAAAATACAGTATAAATATAACAGTTCTTCCATTGTATAAAACGATTAATTGCTACCAGCGTGAAAGTTATGGTCATTTCTACGTTCCGGGCAACCTAGGCTTCACCCTAGGGCGTTGTTCCACCAGATGGAATAGTTAGGGCCTAAGAAGTCAACGCCAGAAGCATAAAATACGATATAAATACAACAGCTTTTCCATAGTATAAAACTTATAATTGCAACCAATGTGAAAGTAATGATCATTTCGGCGTTTCGTGCATCCTAGACTTAACTCTGAGGCGTTGCTCCACAGGATCGAAGAGTTAGGGCCTTAGAAGTCAACGCCAGAAGCATAAAATAAAATATAAATAGAACAGTTTTTCCATTGCATAAAGCGAATAATGGAACCAGTGTGAAAGTTATGGTCATTTCTACGTTCCGTGCAACCTAGGCTTCACTCTAGGGCGTTGGTCCACCAGACCGAATAGTTTGGACCTAAGAAGTCAACGCCCGAAGCATAAAATACAATAAAAATACAACAGCTTTTCCATCGTGTAACAGGAATAATTGCAACCATTGTGAAAGTACTGGACAATTCTACGTTCGGGGTAACCTAGGCATCACTCTAGGGCGTTGCTCCACCAGATCGAATAGTTAGGGCCCAAGAAGTCAACACCAGAAGCAAAAAGTACGATATAAGTACAACATTTCTTTCATCGTATAAAACGAATAATTGCAACCAGTTTGAAAGTAATGGCCATTTCTACGTTCCGGGCAACCTATGCTTCGCCCTAGGGCGTCGTTCCACCAGATCGAATAGCTAAGGACTTGGAGGTCAACGCCAGAAGCAAAAAATACAGTAAAAATACAACAGTTCTTCCATCGTATACCAGGAGTAATTGCAACCAGTGTGAAAGTAATGGTCCTTTCTACGTTACGGGCAACCTAGGCTTCACTCTATGGCGTTGCTCCACCACATCTAATAGGTACGGCCTTAGAATTCAAAGCCAGAAGCGTAAAATACAATATAAATACAACAGTATTTCAATCGTATAAAACGAATAATTGCAACCAGTATGAAAGTTATGGTCATTTCTACTTTCCGGGCAACCTAGGTTTCACCCTAGGGCGTTGCTCCCACAGATTGAGTAGTTAGGGCCTTAGAAGTCAACGCCCGACGCATAAAATGCAATAAAAATACAACAGTTTTTCCATCGTATAACAGGATTAATTGCAACCAGTTTGAAAGTGATGGTCATTTCTACGTTCCGGGCAACCTAGGCTTCCCTCTATTGCGTTGCTCCACCAGATCGAATAGCTAGGGCCTTAGAAGACAACGCCAGAAGCATAAAATACAATATAAATACAACAGTTTTTCCAGCGTATAAAACGAATATTTGCAACCACTATGAAAGTTATTGTCATTTCTACGTTCCGGGCGACCTAGGCTTCACTCTAGGGCGTTGCTCCACCAAATCGAATAGTTAGGGCCCTAGAAGTCGACGCCCGAAGCATAAAATACAAAATAAATAGAACAGTCTTTCCACCGTATAACAGGAATAATTGCAACCAGTATGAAGGTAATGGTATGTGCTACGTTCCAGGCAACCTAGGCTTCACTCTATGAAGGTGCTCCACCAGATCAAATAGTTAGGGCCTAAGAAGTCGACGCCAGAAGCATAAAATACAATATAAATACAACAGCTTTTCTATCGTATATAATGTATATTTGCAAACAGTGTGATCGTAATGGTCATTGCTACGTTCCGGGCAACCTAGCCTTCACTCTAGGGCGTTGTTCCACCAGATCAAATAGTTTGGGCCTAAGAAGTCAACGCCAGAAGCTTAAAATACAATAAAGATGCAACAGTTTTTTCATCGTATAGCATGAATAATTGCAACCAGTGTGAAAGTAATGATCATTTCGGCGTTTCGGGCATCCTAGACTTTACTCTGAGGCATTGCTCCACCAGATCGAATAGTTAGGGCCTAAGAAGTCAACGCCAGAGCCATAAAATACAATACAAATACAACAGCTTTTCCATCCTATAAAACGAATAATTGCAACCAGTGTGAATGTTGTGGTCATTTCTACGTTCCGGGCAACCGAGGCTTCACTCTAGGACGTTGCTCCACCAGATAGAATAGTTAGGGTCTTAGAAGTCAGCGCCCGAGGCATATAATACAAAATAAGTAGAACAGTTTTTCCATTGTATATAACGAATAATTGCTACCAGTGTGAAAGTTATGGTCATTTCTACGTTCCGGACAACCTAGGCTTCACCCTAGGGCGATGTTCCACCAGATTGAATAGTTAGGGCCTAAGAAGTGAACGCCAGAAGCATAAAATACAATATAAATGCAGCAGCTTTTCCATCGTATAACAGGAATAATTGCAACCAGTGTGAAAGTGATGGTCGTTTCTACGTTCCGGGCAACCTAGTCTTCACTCTAGGGCGTTGTTCCACCAGATCGAAAAGTTAGGTCCTTAGAAGTCAACGCCCGAAGCATAAAATACAAAATAAATAGAACAGCTTTTCCATCGTATAAAACGAATAATTGCAACCAGTGTGAAAGTTATGGTCATTTCTACGATCCGGGCAACCTAGGCTTCACTCTATGGCGTTGTTCCACCAGATCGGATCGTTAGGGCCTAAGACGTCAAAGCCAGAAGCATTAAATGCAATATAAATACAACAGCTTTTCCAGGGTATAACAGGAATAATTGCATCCAGTGTGAAAGTAAAATTCATTTCTACGTTCCGGGCAACCTGCGCTTCACTCTAGAGCGTTGTACGACCAAATCGTATAGTTAGGGCCTAAGAAGTCAATGCCAGAAGCATAAAATACAATATAAAGACAACAGTTTTTCAATCGTATAACAGGAATAATTGCAACCAGTGTGAAAGTAATGGTCATTTCTACGTTCCGCTCAACCTAGGTTTCGCTCTAGGGCGATGCTCCACCACGTCGAATAGATAGGGCCTTAGAAGTCAACGCCAGAAGCATTAAATACAATATGAATACAACAGTTTTTCCATTGTATAAAATGAATAATTGCAACCAGTGTGAAAGTTATGGTCATTTCTACGTTCCGGTCAACCTAGGCTTTACTCTAGAGCGTTGCTCCACCAGATCGAATAGTTAGGACCTAAGAAGTCAACTACAGAAGCATAAAATACAATATAAATACAACAGTTTTTCCATCGCATAAAGCGAATAATTGCAACCAGTGTGAAAGTTATGGTCATTTCTGCGTTCAGTGCAACCTAGGCTTCACTCTAGTGCGTTGTGCCACCAGATCGAATAGCTAGGGTCTAAGAAGTCAACGAGAGAAGCATAAAATACTATAAAAATACAACAGTCCTTCAATCGTATAACAGGACTAATTGCAACCGGGGTGAAAGTAATGGTCATTTCTACGTCCCGGGCAACCTATGTTTCGCTCTAGGGTGTTGCTCCACCAGATCGAATAGCTAGGGCCTAAGAAGTCAACGCGAGAAGCATCAAATACAAAATAAATACAACAGTTTTTCCATTGTATAAAACGAATAATTGCAACCAGTGTGAAAGTAATGTTCATTTCTACGTCCAGGGCAACCTAGGCTTCACCCTAGGGTGTTGTTCCATCAGATGTTATAGTTAGGGCCTAAGAAGTCTACGCCAGAAGCCTACAATACGATATAAATACAACAGCTTTTCCATCGTATAACAGGAATAATTGCAACCAGTGTGAAAGTGATGGTCATTTCCACGTTCCGGGCAACCTAGACTTCACTCTAGGGCGTTGATCCACCAGATCGAAGAGTTAGGGCCTTAGAAGTCAACGCCAGAAGCATAAAATACAAAATAAATAGAACAGTTTTTCCATTCTGTATAACGAATAATTGCTACCAGTATGAAAGTTATGGTCATTTCTACCTTCCGGTCAACCTAGGCTTCACGCTAGGGCGTTGCTCCACCAGATCGAATAATTAGGGCCTTAGAAGTCAACGCCAGAAGCATAAAGTACAGTAAAGATGCAACAGTTTTTCCATCGTATAAAACGAATACTTGCTACCAGTATGAAAGCTATGGACATTTCTACGTTCCGGGCAACCTAGGCTTCACTCTAGGGCGTTGATCCACCAGATCGAAGAGTTAGGGCCTTAGAAGTCAACGCCAGAAGCATAAAATACAATATAAATAGAACAGTTTTTCCATTCTATATAACGAATAATTGCTACCAGTATGAAAGTTATGGTCATTTCCACTTTCCGGTCAACCTAGGCTTCACGCTAGGGCGTTGCTCCACCAGATCGAATAATTAGGGCCTTAGAAGTCAACGCCAGAAGCATAAAGTACAGTAAAGATGCAACAGTTTTTCCATCGTATAAAACGAATAATTGCAACCAGTGTGAAAGTAATGGTCATTTCCACGTTTCGGGCAACATACGCTTCACTGTTGAACGTTGCCCCACCAGATCGAATAGCTAGGACCTTAGAAGTCAACGCCAGAATCATAAAACACTATAAAAAAGCAACAGTTTTTCCATCGTATAACAGGAATAACTGCAACCAGTGTGAAAGTAGTCGTCATTTCTACGTTACGGGCAACCTAGGCTTCACTCTAGGGCGTTGCTCCACCAGATCGAATAGTTAGGGCCTTAGAAGTCAACACTAGAAGCATAAAATGCAGTAGAAATACAACAGCTTTTCCATCGTATAACAGGAATAATTGCAACCAGTGTGAAAGTGATGGTCATTTCCACGTTCCGGGCAACCTAGGCTTCACTCTAGGGCGTTGCTCCACCAGATCGAACATCTAGGGCCTTAGAAGTCAACGCCAGAAGCATAAAATACAATAAAGATGCAACAGTTTTTAGATCGTATAACAGGAATAACTGCTAACAGTGTGAAAGTACTGGTCATTTCTACGTTCCGGGTAACCTAGGTTTAACTCTAGGGCGTTGCTCCACCAGATCGAATAGCTAGGGACTTAGAAATCAACGCCAGAAAAATAAAATACAATATAAATACAACAGCTTTTCCATCGTATAACAGGAATAATTGCAACCAGTGCGAAAGTGGTGGTCATTTCTATGTTCCCGGCAACCTAGGCTTCACTCTAGGGCGTTGCTCCACCAGATCGAATAGTTAGGGCCTTAGAAGTCAACACTAGAAGCATAAAATGCAGTATAAATGTAACAGTTCTTCCATTGTATAAAACGATTAATTGCTACCAGTGTGAAAGTTATGGTCATTTCTACGTTCCGGGCAACCTAGGCTTCACCCTAGGGCGCTGTTCCACCAGATGGAATAGTTAGGGCCTAAGAATTCAACGCCAGAAGCATAAAATACAATAAAAATACAACAGTTTTTCCATCGTATAAAAAGAATAATTGTAACCAGTGTGAAAGTAATGGTCATTTCTACGTTCCGGGCAACCTAGTCTTCAATCTGGTGCGTCGCACCGCCAGATCGAATAGCTAGGGACTTAGAATTCAACGCTAAAAGCATAAAATACATTAAAAATACAGCACTTTTTCCACCGTATGACAGGAATAATTGCAACCAGTGCGCAAGTAATGGTCATTTCTACGTTCCGGCAACCTAGGTTTCACTCTACGGCGTTGATACACCAGAGGGAATAGTTATGGCCTAAGAAGGCAACGCCAGAAGCATAAAATACAATAGAGATGCAACATTTTTTCCATTGTATAACAGGAATAACTGCATCCAGTGTGAAAGTACTTGTCATTTCTACATTCCGGGCAACCTAGGCGTAAGACTAGGGCGTAGCTCCACCACACCTTATAACCACGGCCTTAGAAGTCAACGCCAGGAGCATAAAATAGATTATAAATACAACAGCTTTGCCATCGTGTAAAATGAATAATTGCAAACAGTGTGAAAGTAATGGTCATTTCTACGTTCCGAGCAACCTAGGCTTCACTCTAGAGCGTTGCTCCACCAGATCGAAGAGTTGGGGCCTTAGAAGTCAACGCCAGAAGCATAAAATACGATAAAGGTGCATCAGCTTTTCCATCGTATAAAACGAATAATTGCAACCAGTGTGAAAGTTATGGTCATTTCTACATTCCGAGCAACCTAGGCTTCACTCTAGGGCGTTGCTCCACCAGATCGAATAGCTAGGGACATAGAATTCAACGCGAGAAGCATAAAATACTATAAAAATACAACAGTTTTTCCATTGTATAACAGGAATTATTGCAACCAGTGTGAAAGTAATGGTCTTTTCTACGTTCCGGGCAACCTAGGCTTCACTCTAGGGCGTGGCTTCACCACATCTAATATCTACGGACTTAGAAGTCAACGCCAGAAGATTAGAATAAAGAATAAATACGGCAGGTTTGCGAACGTATGACCGGAACAGATGGAACAACTGTGAATGTAGTGGTCATTTCTACGTTCCGGGCAACCTAGGCTTCACTCTAGGGCGTTGCTCCAGCAGATCGAATAGTTAGGGACTTAGAATTCAACGCCAGAAGCATAAAATACAATAAAAGTGCAACAGTATTTCCATCGTATAACAGGAATAACTGCAACCAATGTGAAAGTACTGGTCATTTCTACGTTCTGGGTAACCTAGGCTTCACTCTAGGGCGTTGCTCCACCAGATCGAATAGTTAGGGCCTAAGAAGTCAACGCCAGAAGCATAAAATGCTATAAAAATACAACAGCCCTTCCATCGTATAACAGGAATAATTGTAACCAGTGTGAAATTAATGGTCATTTCTACGTTCCTGGGCAACCTAGGCTTCACTCTAGGGCGTTGTTCCAACAGATCGAATAGTTAGGGCCTAAGAAGACAACGCCAGAAGCATAAAATATAATATAAATAAAACAGTTTTTCCATCGTATAAAACGAATAATTGCAATCAGTATGAAACTTATGGTCATTTCTACGTTTCGGGCATCCTAGACTTAACTCTGAGGCATTGCTCCACCAGATCGAATACATAGGGCTTTAGAAGTCAAATCCAGAAGCATAAAGTACAATAAAAGTCCAACAGTTTGTCCATCGTATAACATGAATAATTGCAACGAGTGTGACAGTAATGATCATTTCAACGTTTCGGGCATCCTAGACTTAACTGTGAGGCATTGTTCCACCAGATCGAATACAAAGGGCCTTAGCAGTCAACGCCAGAAGCATAAAGTATAGAAAAATCCAACAGTTTGTCCATCGTGTAACAGGAATATGGCAAACAGTGTGAAAGTACTGGTCGTTCCTACGTTCCGGTTAACCTGGGTTTCACTCTAGGGCGTTGCTCTACCATATCTAATAGCTAGGGACTTAGAAGTCAACGCCAGAAGCACAAAATAAATTATAAATACAACAGTCTTTCCATTGTATAAAACGAATAATTGCAACCAGTGTGAATGTTATGGTCATATCGACGTTCCGGCGAACCTGGGCTTCACTGTAGGGCGTTGTTCCACCAGATCGGATAGGTAGGGCAATAGAAGTCAACACCCGAAACATAAAATACAATAGAGATACAAGAGTTTTTCCATCGTATAAGAGGAATAATTGCAACCAGTTTGAAGGTAGTGGTCTTTTCAACGTTCCGGGCAACCTAGGCTTCACTCTAGGAGGCTGCTCCACCAGATCAAATAGCTAGGGCCTAAGAAGTAAACGCCCTAAGCATAAAATACAATAAAAGTAAAACAGTTTTTTCATCGTATAACAGGAGTAATTGCAACAAGCGTGAAGGTAATGGTCATTTCAACGTTCCGGGCAATCTAGGCTTCACTCTAGGGCGTAGCTCCACCAGATCAAATAGTTAGGGCCTTAGAAGTCAACGCCAGAAGCATAAAATACAATAAAGATGCAACAGTTTTTCCATCGTATAACAGGAATAATTGCAACCAGTGTGAAGGTAATGTTACGTTCTACGTTCCTTGCAACCGAGGCTTCAGTCTAGGGCGGTGCTCCACCAGCTCAAGTAGATAGGGCTTAAGAAGTCAACGCCAGAAGCATAAAATACAATATAAATACAACAGCTTTTCCATCGTATATAATGTACACTTGCAAACAGTGTGAAGGTAATGGTCATTTCTACGTTCCGGGCAACCTAGGCTTCACTCTAGGTCGTTGTTCCACCAGATCGAATAGTTGGGGCCTAAGAAGTCAACACCAGAAGAATAAAATACAAAATAAGTACAACAGTTTTTCCATCGTATAAAATGAATAATTGCAAACATTGTGAAAGTAATGGTCATTTCTACGTTCCGGGCAACCTAGGCTTCACTCTAGGCCGTTGTTCCACCAGATCGAAAAGTTACGGCCTTAGAAGTCAACGCCAGAAGCATAAAATACAATGAAAATACAACAGTTTTTCCATCGTATAGCATGAATAATTGCAACTAGACTGAACGTAATGGTTATTTCTACGTTTCGGGCAATCTAGGCTTCACTCTAGGGCGTTGCTCCACGAGATCGAATACTTAGGGACTTAGAATTCAACGCCAGAAGCGTTATTTTTATAATTATTTATTATAATTATCCGTTTTATACAATGGAAAGACTGTTCTGTTTATTTTGTATTTTATGCTTCGGGCTTTGACTTCTAAGGCCCTACCTGTTCGATCTGGTGGAGGAACGCCCTAGTGTCAAGCCTAGGTTGCCCGGATCGTAGAAATGACCATAACTTTCACACTGGTTGCTATTATTCGTTTTATACGATGGAAAAACTGTTGTATTTATATTGTATTTTATGCTACTGGAGTTGACTTCTTAGGCCCTAACTATTCGATCTGGCGGAGCAACGTCCTAGTGTTAAGCCTAGGTTGACCGGAACGTAGAAATGACCATCACATTCACACTGTTTGCAATTATTCAGTTTTTACGATGTAAAAGCTATTGTATTTATATTGTATTTCATGCTTCCGGCGTTGACTTCTAAGGCCGTAGCTATTCGATTTGGTGGAGCAACGCCTTAGAGTGAAGCCTAGGTTGCCCGGAACGTAGAAATGACCATCACTTTCACACTGGTTGCAATTATTCATTTTATACGATGGAAAAACTCTTGTATTTACTTTGTATTTTATGCTTCTGGCGTTGACTTCATAGGCCCTAACTATTGGATCTGGTGGGCCAGCGCCATAGAGTGAAGCCAAGGTTGCCCGGAACGTAGAAATGACCATCACTTTCACACTGGTTGCAATTATTCATTTTATACGATGGTAAAACTGTTGTATTTTTATTGTATTTTATGCTTCAGGCGCTGACTTCTAAGGCCGTAGCTATTCGATGTGTTGGAGCAATGCCGTAGAGTGAAGCCCAGGTTGCCCGAAACGTAGAAATGACCAGTACTTTCACACTTGTTGCAATTATTTGTTTTATATGATGGAAAAGCTGTTGTATTTATATTGTATTTTAAGCTTCTGGTGTTGACTTCTTAGGCCCTAACTATTCGATCTGATGGAGCAACGCCCTATAGTGAAGCCTAGGTTGCCCGGAACGTATAAATGACCAGTACTATCACACTGTTTGCAATTATTCCTGTTATACGATGGAAAAACTGCTGTATTTATACTGTATTTTGTACTTCTGGCGTTGACTTCAAAGGTCCTAACTGTTCGTTCTGGTGGAACAGCGCCCTAGAGTGAAGCCTAGGTTGCCGGAAGCGTGGAAATTATCATTACATTCACACTGTTTGCAATTATTCGTTTTATACGATGGAAAGACTTTGGATTTATTTTGTATTTTATGCCTCTGGCGTTGACTTCTTAGTCCCTAACTATTGGATCTGCTGTACCAACGCCCTAGAGTGAAGCCTAGGTTGCCCGAAACGTAGAAATGACCAGTACTTTCACACTGGATGCAACTATTCCTGTTATACGATGGAAAAGCTGTTGTATTTATATTGTATTTTATGCTTCTGGCGTTTACTTCTAAGGCCGTAGCTATTCGATCTGGTGGAGCAACGCCCTAGAGCGAAGCCTAGGTTGCCCGGAACGTAGAAATGACCAGTACTTTCACACTGGTTGCAATTATTCCTGTTATACGAAGGAAAAACTGCTGTATTTATACTGTATTTTGTACTTCTGGCGTTGACTTCAAAGGTCCTAACTGTTCGTTCTGGTGGAACAGCGCCCTAGAGTGAAGCCTAGGTTGCCCGAAGCGTGGAAATGACCCTTACTTTCACACTGTTTGCAATTATTCATTTTATACGGTTGGAAAAGCTGTTGTATTTATATTGTATTTTGTGCTTCTGGTGGTGACTTCTTGGTCCCTAGCTATTCGATCTGGTGCAGCAGCTTCCTAGAGTGAAGCCAAGGTTGACCGGAACGTAGAAATGATCATTACCCTCACTCTTGTTGCAATTAATCCTGTTCTACGATGGAAAACTGTTGTATTTATATTGTTTTTTATGCTCCTGGTGATGACATTTTAGGCCCTAACTATTCCATCTGGTGTAACAGCGCCCTAGAGTGAAGCATAGGTTGCCGGAAGCGTGGAAATGACCATTACCTTCACACTGGTTGCAATTATTCCTGTTATACGATGGATAAGCTGTTGCATTTATATTGTATTTTATGCTCCTGGTGTTTACTTCTTAGGCTATAACTATTCGATCTGGTGGAGCAGCGACCTAGAGTGAAGCCTATGTTGCCCGCGACGTAGAAATGACCATTACCCTCACACTTGTTGCAATTATTCCCGTTATAGGATGGAAAACCTGTTGTATTTATATTGTACTTTAAGCTTCGGGCGTCCACTTCTATGGCCGTAGCTATTCGATGTGGAGGAGCAACGCCCTAGAGTGAAGCCTTGGTTGCCCTGAACGTAGAAATGACCATATCTTTCACACTGGTTGCAATTATTCCTGTCATACAAAGGAAAACTTCTGAATTTATACTGTATTTTATGCTTCTGCGGTTGACTTCTTAGGCCCTAACTATTCGACCTGGTGGAGCAACGCCCTAGAGTGAAGTCTAGGTTGCCCGGAACGTAGAAATGACCAGTTCTTTCACGCTGGTTGCAATTATTCGTTCTATACGATGGAAAAACTGTTGCATTTTTATTGTATTTTATGCTTCTGGCGTTGAATTCTAAGTCCCTAACTATTCGATCTCGTTGATGAACGCCCTAGAGTGAAACCTAGGTTGCCCGGAACGTAGAAATGACCATAACATTCACACTGGTTGCAATTACTCCTGTTATACGATGGAAGTACTGTTGTATTTTTATAGTATTTTATGATTCTGGGGTTTACTTCCAAGGCCGTATCTATTCGATGTCGTGGAGCAACGCCATAGAGTTAAGCCTAGATCGCCAGGAACGTAGAAATGACTATTACCTTCACACTGGTAGCAATTATTCCTGTTATACGATGGAAAAGATGTTGTGTCCTATTGTATTTTATGCTTCTGGCGATGATTTCTTAGGCCCTAACTATTCGATCTGGTGGAGCAACGCCATAGAGTCAGGCCTATGTTGCCCGGTACGTAGAGCTGACCATAACTTTCACACTGGTTGCAATTACTCGTTTTATAAGATGGAAAAGCTGTTGTATTTATATTGCATTTTATGCTCCTGGTGTTTACATCTTAGGCCCTAACTATTCGATCTGATGGAGCAGCGACCTAGAGTGAAGCCTAGGTTGCCCGGAACGTAGAAATGACCATTACCCTCACACTTGTTGCAATTATTCCTGTCATACGATGGAAAAACTGTTGTATCTTTATTGTATTTTATGCTTCAGGCGTTCACTTGTATGGCCGTAGCTATTCGATGTGGTGGAGCAACACCCTAGAGTGAAGCCTAGGTTGCCCGTAACGTAGAAATGACCATTACTTTCACACAGTTTGCAATTATTCATTTCATACGATGGAAAAACTGTTGTATTTATATTGTATTTTATGCTTCTGTCGTCGACATCTAAGGCCGTAGCTATTCGATGTGGTGGAGCAACGACCTAGAGTGAAGCGTAGGTTGCTCGGAACGTAGAAATGACCATTACCTTCACACTGGTTGCAATTACTCCTGTTATACGATGGAAAAACTGTTGTATTTATTTTGTTTTTTATGCTCCTGGTGTTGACATCTTAGGCCCTAACTATTCCATCTGGTGGAACAGCGCCCTGGAGTGAAGCCTAGGTTGCCGGAAGCGTGGAAATTATCATTACATTCACACTGTTTGCAATTATTCGTTTTATACGATGGAAAGACTTTGGATTTATTTTGTATTTTATGCCTCTGGCGTTGACTTCTTAGTCCCTAACTATTGGATCTGCTGTACCAACGCCCTAGAGTGAAGCCTAGGTTGCCCGAAACGTAGAAATGACCAGTACTTTCACACTGGATGCAACCATTCCTGTTATACGATGGAAAAGCTGTTGTATTTATATTGTATTTTATGCTTCTGGCGTTTACTTCTAAGGCCGTAGCTATTCGATCTGGTGGAGCAACGCCCTAGAGCGAAGCCTAGGTTGCCCGGAACGTAGAAATGACCAGTACTTTCACACTGGTTGCAATTATTCCTGTTATACGAAGGAAAAACTGCTGTATTTATACTGTATTTTGTACTTCTGGCGTTGACTTCAAAGGTCCTAACTGTTCGTTCTGGTGGAACAGCGCCCTAGAGTGAAGCCTAGGTTGCCCGAAGCGTGGAAATGACCCTTACTTTCACACTGTTTGCAATTATTCATTTTATACGGTTGGAAAAGCTGTTGTATTTATATTGTATTTTGTGCTTCTGGTGGTGACTTCTTGGTCCCTAGCTATTCGATCTGGTGCAGCAGCTTCCTAGAGTGAAGCCAAGGTTGACCGGAACGTAGAAATGATCATTACCCTCACTCTTGTTGCAATTAATCCTGTTCTACGATGGAAAACTGTTGTATTTATATTGTTTTTTATGCTCCTGGTGTTGACATTTTAGGCCCTAACTATTCCATCTGGTGTAACAGCGCTCTAGAGTGAAGCATAGGTTGCCGGAAGCGTGGAAATGACCATTACCTTCACACTGGTTGCAATTATTCCTGTTATACGATGGATAAGCTGTTGCATTTATATTGTATTTTATGCTCCTGGTGTTTACTTCTTAGGCTATAACTATTCGATCTGGTGGAGCAGCGACCTAGAGTGAAGCCTATGTTGCCCGCGACGTAGAAATGACCATTACCCTCACACTTGTTGCAATTATTCCCGTTATAGGATGGAAAACCTGTTGTATTTATATTGTACTTTAAGCTTCGGGCGTCCACTTCTATGGCCGTAGCTATTCGATGTGGAGGAGCAACGCCCTAGAGTGAAGCCTTGGTTGCCCTGAACGTAGAAATGACCATATCTTTCACACTGGTTGCAATTATTCCTGTCATACAAAGGAAAACTTCTGAATTTATACTGTATTTTATGCTTCTGCGGTTGACTTCTTAGGCCCTAACTATTCGACCTGGTGGAGCAACGCCCTAGAGTGAAGTCTAGGTTGCCCGGAACGTAGAAATGACCAGTTCTTTCACGCTGGTTGCAATTATTCGTTCTATACGATGGAAAAACTGTTGCATTTTTATTGTATTTTATGCTTCTGGCGTTGAATTCTAAGTCCCTAACTATTCGATCTCGTTGATGAACGCCCTAGAGTGAAACCTAGGCTGCCCGGAACGTAGAAATGACCATAACATTCACACTGGTTGCAATTACTCCTGTTATACGATGGAAGTACTGTTGTATTTTTATAGTATTTTATGATTCTGGGGTTTACTTCCAAGGCCGTATCTATTCGATGTCGTGGAGCAACGCCATAGAGTTAAGCCTAGATCGCCAGGAACGTAGAAATGACTATTACCTTCACACTGGTAGCAATTATTCCTGTTATACGATGGAAAAGATGTTGTGTCCTATTGTATTTTATGCTTCTGGCGATGATTTCTTAGGCCCTAACTATTCGATCTGGTGGAGCAACGCCATAGAGTCAGGCCTATGTTGCCCGGTACGTAGAGCTGACCATAACTTTCACACTGGTTGCAATTACTCGTTTTATAAGATGGAAAAGCTGTTGTATTTATATTGCATTTTATGCTCCTGGTGTTTACATCTTAGGCCCTAACTATTCGATCTGATGGAGCAGCGACCTAGAGTGAAGCCTAGGTTGCCCGGAACGTAGAAATGACCATTACCCTCACACTTGTTGCAATTATTCCTGTCATACGATGGAAAAACTGTTGTATCTTTATTGTATTTTATGCTTCAGGCGTTCACTTGTATGGCCGTAGCTATTCGATGTGGTGGAGCAACACCCTAGAGTGAAGCCTAGGTTGCCCGTAACGTAGAAATGACCATTACTTTCACACAGTTTGCAATTAATCATTTCATACGATGGAAAAACTGTTGTATTTATATTGTATTTTATGCTTCTGTCGTCGACATCTAAGGCCGTAGCTATTCGATGTGGTGGAGCAACGACCTAGAGTGAAGCGTAGGTTGCTCGGAACGTAGAAATGACCATTACCTTCACACTGGTTGCAATTACTCCTGTTATACGATGGAAAAACTGTTGTATTTATTTTGTTTTTTATGCTCCTGGTGTTGACATCTTAGGCCCTAACTATTCCATCTGGTGGAACAGCGCCCTGGAGTGAAGCCTAGGTTGCCGGAAGCGTGGAAATTATCATTACATTCACACTGTTTGCAATTATTCGTTTTATACGATGGAATGACTTTGGATTTATTTTGTATTTTATGCCTCTGGCGTTGACTTCTTAGTCCCTAACTATTGGATCTGCTGTACCAACGCCCTAGAGTGAAGCCTAGGTTGCCCGAAACGTAGAAATGACCAGTACTTTCACACTGGATGCGACTATTCCTGTTATACGATGGAAAAGCTGTTGTATTTATATTGTATTTTATGCTTCTGGCGTTTACTTCTAAGGCCGTAGCTATTCGATCTGGTGGAGCAACGCCCTAGAGCGAAGCCTAGGTTGCCCGGAACGTAGAAATGACCAGTACTTTCACACTGGTTGCAATTATTCCTGTTATACGAAGGAAAAACTGCTGTATTTATACTGTATTTTGTACTTCTGGCGTTGACTTCAAAGGTCCTAACTGTTCGTTCTGGTGGAACAGCGCCCTAGAGTGAAGCCTAGGTTGCCCGAAGCGTGGAAATGACCCTTACTTTCACACTGTTTGCAATTATTCATTTTATACGGTTGGAAAAGCTGTTGTATTTATATTGTATTTTGTGCTTCTGGTGGTGACTTCTTGGTCCCTAGCTATTCGATCTGGTGCAGCAGCGTCCTAGAGTGAAGCCAAGGTTGACCGGAACGTAGAAATGATCATTACCCTCACTCTTGTTGCAATTAATCCTGTTCTACGATGGAAAACTGTTGTATTTATATTGTTTTTTATGCTCCTGGTGTTGACATTTTAGGCCCTAACTATTCCATCTGGTGTAACAGCGCCCTAGAGTGAAGCATAGGTTGCCGGAAGCGTGGAAATGACCATTACCTTCACACTGGTTGCAATTATTCCTGTTATACGATGGATAAGCTGTTGCATTTATATTGTATTTTATGCTCCTGGTGTTTACTTCTTAGGCTATAACTATTCGATCTGGTGGAGCAGCGACCTAGAGTGAAGCCTATGTTGCCCGCGACGTAGAAATGACCATTACCCTCACACTTGTTGCAATTATTCCCGTTATAGGATGGAAAACCTGTTGTATTTATATTGTACTTTAAGCTTCGGGCGTCCACTTCTATGGCCGTAGCTACTCGATGTGGAGGAGCAACGCCCTAGAGTGAAGCCTTGGTTGCCCTGAACGTAGAAATGACCATATCTTTCACACTGGTTGCAATTATTCCTGTCATACAAAGGAAAACTTCTGAATTTATACTGTATTTTATGCTTCTGCGGTTGACTTCTTAGGCCCTAACTATTCGACCTGGTGGAGCAACGCCCTCGAGTGAAGTCTAGGTTGCCCGGAACGTAGAAATGACCAGTTCTTTCACGCTGGTTGCAATTATTCGTTCTATACGATGGAAAAACTGTTGCATTTTTATTGTATTTTATGCTTCTGGCGTTGAATTCTAAGTCCCTAACTATTCGATCTCGTTGATGAACGCCCTAGAGTGAAACCTAGGTTGCCCGGAACGTAGAAATGACCATAACATTCACACTGGTTGCAATTACTCCTGTTATACGATGGAAGTACTGTTGTATTTTTATAGTATTTTATGATTCTGGGGTTTACTTCCAAGGCCGTATCTATTCGATATCGTGGAGCAACGCCATAGAGTTAAGCCTAGATCGCCAGGAACGTAGAAATGACTATTACCTTCACACTGGTAGCAATTATTCCTGTTATACGATGGAAAAGATGTTGTGTCCTATTGTATTTTATGCTTCTGGCGATGATTTCTTAGGCCCTAACTATTCGATCTGGTGGAGCAACGCCATAGAGTCAGGCCTATGTTGCCCGGTACGTAGAGCTGACCATAACTTTCACACTGGTTGCAATTACTCGTTTTATAAGATGGAAAAGCTGTTGTATTTATATTGCATTTTATGCTCCTGGTGTTTACATCTTAGGCCCTAACTATTCGATCTGATGGAGCAGCGACCTAGAGTGAAGCCTAGGTTGCCCGGAACGTAGAAATGACCATTACCCTCACACTTGTTGCAATTATTCCTGTCATACGATGGAAAAACTGTTGTATCTTTATTGTATTTTATGCTTCAGGCGTTCACTTGTATGGCCGTAGCTATTCGATGTGGTGGAGCAACACCCTAGAGTGAAGCCTAGGTTGCCCGTAACGTAGAAATGACCATTACTTTCACACAGTTTGCAATTATTCATTTCATACGATGGAAAAACTGTTGTATTTATATTGTATTTTATGCTTCTGTCGTCGACATTTAAGGCCGTAGCTATTCGATGTGGTGGAGCAACGACCTAGAGTGAAGCGTAGGTTGCTCGGAACGTAGAAATGACCATTACCTTCACACTGGTTGCAATTACTCCTGTTATACGATGGAAAAACTGTTGTATTTATTTTGTTTTTTATGCTCCTGGTGTTGACATCTTAGGCCCTAACTATTCCATCTGGTGGAACAGCGCCCTGGAGTGAAGCCTAGGTTGCCGGAAGCGTGGAAATTATCATTACATTCACACTGTTTGCAATTATTCGTTTTATACGATGGAAAGACTTTGGATTTATTTTGTATTTTATGCCTCTGGCGTTGACTTCTTAGTCCCTAACTATTGGATCTGCTGTACCAACGCCCTAGAGTGAAGCCTAGGTTGCCCGAAACGTAGAAATGACCAGTACTTTCACACTGGATGCAACTATTCCTGTTATACGATGGAAAAGCTGTTGTATTTATATTGTATTTTATGCTTCTGGCGTTTACTTCTAAGGCCGTAGCTATTCGATCTGGTGGAGCAACGCCCTAGAGCGAAGCCTAGGTTGCCCGGAACGTAGAAATGACCAGTACTTTCACACTGGTTGCAATTATTCCTGTTATACGAAGGAAAAACTGCTGTATTTATACTGTATTTTGTACTTCTGGCGTTGACTTCAAAGGTCCTAACTATTCCATCTGGTGTAACAGCGCCCTAGAGTGAAGCATAGGTTGCCGGAAGCGTGGAAATGACCATTACCTTCACACTGGTTGCAATTATTCCTGTTATACGATGGATAAGCTGTTGCATTTATATTGTATTTTATGCTCCTGGTGTTTACTTCTTAGGCTATAACTATTCGATCTGGTGGAGCAGCGACCTAGAGTGAAGCCTATGTTGCCCGCGACGTAGAAATGACCATTACCCTCACACTTGTTGCAATTATTCCCGTTATAGGATGGAAAACCTGTTGTATTTATATTGTACTTTAAGCTTCGGGCGTCCACTTCTATGGCCGTAGCTATTCGATGTGGAGGAGCAACGCCCTAGAGTGAAGCCTTGGTTGCCCTGAACGTAGAAATGACCATATCTTTCACACTGGTTGCAATTATTCCTGTCATACAAAGGAAAACTTCTGAATTTATACTGTATTTTATGCTTCTGCGGTTGACTTCTTAGGCCCTAACTATTCGACCTGGTGGAGCAACGCCCTAGAGTGAAGTCTAGGTTGCCCGGAACGTAGAAATGACCAGTTCTTTCACGCTGGTTGCAATTATTCGTTCTATACGATGGAAAAACTGTTGCATTTTTATTGTATTTTATGCTTCTGGCGTTGAATTCTAAGTCCCTAACTATTCGATCTCGTTGATGAACGCCCTAGAGTGAAACCTAGGTTGCCCGGAACGTATAAATGACCATGACTTTTACCCTGGTTGCAATTATTCCTTTTATACGATGGAAAAACTGTAGTATTTTTATTGTATTTTATGCTTCTGGCGTTGAATTCTATGTCCCTATCTATTCGATCTGGTGGAGCAATGGCTCAGAGTAAAGCCTAGGTAGCCCGCAACGTAGAAGTGACTATTCATTTTCACACTGGTTGCAATTATTCCTGTTGTACGATGGAAAAACTGTTGTATTTTTATTGTATTTTATGCGTCTGGCGTTGACTTCTAATGGGCTAGCTATTCGATCTGGAGGAGCAACGCCCTAGTGTGAAGCATAGGTTGCCCGGAACGTAGAAGTGGCCATCACCTTCACACTGGTTGCAATTATTCATTTTATACGATGGAAAAACTGTTTTACTTATATTGTATTTTATGCTTCGGGCAGTGACTTCTAAGGCCGTACCTATTCGATCTGGTGGAGCAACGCCCTAGAGTCAAGCCTAGGTTGCCCGCAACGTAGAAATGAACATTACTTTCACACTGGTTGAAATTATTCGTTTTATACGATGGAAAACCTGTTGTATTTAGATTGTGTTTTATGCTTCTGGCGTTGACTTCTTAGGACCTAACTATTCGATCTGGTGGAAAAACGCTCTAGATTGAAGCCTAGGTTGCCGGGAACGTAGAAATGACTATCACTTTCACACTGGTTGCTATTATTCGTGTGATACGGTGGAAAAGTTGTTGTATTTTTATTGTATTTTATGCTTCTGGCGTTGTCTTCTTAGGACCTAACTTTTCGATCTGGTGGAACAACGACCTAGAGTGAAGCCTAGGTTGCCCGGAACGTAGAAATGAACAGTACTTTCACACTGGTTGCAGTTATTCACTTTATGCGATGGAAAAACTCTTCTATTTATATTGTATTTTATGCTTCTCGCGTTGACTTCTTAGGCCCTAACTATTCGGTCTGGGGGAGCAACGCCCTGGAGTGGAGCCTAGGTTGCCCGGAACGTAGAAATGACCATTCCTTTCACACTGGTTGCAATTAATCGTTTTATACGATGGAAAAGCTGTTGTATTTATATTGTATTTTCTGCTTGTGGCGTTGACTTCTGAGGTCCCAGCTGTTCGATCTGGTGGGGCAACGACCAAGAGTTAAGTCTAGGATGCCCGGAACTTAGAAATGACCATTACTTTCACACTGTTTGCAATTATTCCTGTTATACGATGGAAAGACTGTTGTATTTATATTGTATTTTCTGCTTCTGGCGTTGACTTCTAAGGCCCTAAATATTCGATCCAGTGGGGCAACGCCCTAGAGTGAAGCCTAGGTTGCCCGAGACGTGGATATGATCAATACCTTCACACTGGTTGCAACTATTCCAGTTATATGATGGAAAAACTGTTGTATTTTTATTGTATTTTATGCTTCTGGCGTTGACTTCTATGGCCCTAACTATTGGATCTGGTGGACCAACGCCCTAGAGTGAAGCCTAGGTTGCCCGGAACGTAGAACTGACCATAACTTTCACACTGGTTGTAATTATTCGTTTTATACGATGGAAAAACTGTTGCATCTTTATTGTATTTTATGCTTCTGGCGTTAACTTCTAAGGACCTAACTATTCGATTTGGTGGAGCACCGCCCTAGAGTGAAGCCTAGGTTGCTCGGAACGTAGAAATGACCATAACTTTCACACTAGTTGCAATTATTCGCTTTATACGATGGAAAAGCTGTTGCATTTATATCGTATTTTATGCTTGTGGCGTTCACTCGTTAGGCCCTAACTATTCGATCTGGTGGAGCAACGCCATAGAGTGAAACCTAGGTTGCCCGGAACGTAGAAAGACGATTACTTACACACTGGTTGCAATTATTCCCGTTAGACGGTGGAAAAACTGTTGTATTTTTATTGTATTTTATGAATCTGGCGATGAATTCTAAGTACCTAGCTATTCGATCTGGTAGAGCAACTCCCTAGAGTGAAGCCTAGGTTGCCCGGAACGTAGAAATGACCATTAGTTTCACACTGGATGCAATTATTCCTTTTATACTATGGAAAAACTGTTGTATTTATATTGTATTTTCTGCTTCTGGCGTTGACTTCCAGGGCCCTAACAATTCTATGTGGTGGAGCAACGCTCTAGAGCGAAGCCTAGGTTGCCCGGAACGTAGAAATGATCATTAGTATCGCACTGGTTGCAATTATTCCTGTTATACAATGGACAGACTGTTGGATTTTTATTCTACTTTACGATTCTGGCGTTGACTTCTGTGGCCCTATGTATTCGATCTGGTGGAACAATGCCTCAGAGTTAAGTCTAGGATGCCCGAAACATCGAAATGATCATTACTTTCACACTGGTTGCAATTATTCATGCTATACGATTGAAAAACTGTTGCATTTTTATAGTATTTTATGCCCCTGGCGTTGACTTCGGAGGCCCTAACCATTCGATCTGGTGGAACAATGCCCTAGAGTGAAGCCTAGGTTGCACGGAAAGTAGAAATGACCATTACTTTCACACTGTTTGCAATTACTCATGCTATACGATGGAATAACTGTTGCACTTTTATCGTATTTTACGTTTCGGGCGTTGACTTCTGGGGCCGTATCTATACGATCTGGTGGAGCACCGCCCTAGACTGAAGTGTAGGTTGCCCGAAACGTAGAAGTAACCATTACATTCACTCTGGTTGCAATTATTCAAGCTATACGATGGAAAAACTGTTGTATTTTTATTGTATTTTATGCTTCCGGCATTGACCTCTCAGGTCCTAACTATTCGATCTGGTGGAGCAACGCCCTAGAGTGAAGCTAACGTTGCCCGGAACGTAGAAATGGCCATCACTTTCACACTGGTTGCAATTATTCCTGTCATACAATGGAAAAACTGCTGTATTTTTATTGTATTTTATGCTTCTGGTGTTGACTTCTAAGGCCCTATGTATTCGATCTGGTAGAGCAATGCCTCTGAGTTAAGTCTAGGATGCGCGGAACGTAGAAATGGCCATTACTTTCACACTGGTTGCAATTATTCGTTTTATACAAAGGAAAAACTGTTGTACATATATCGTATTTTATACTTCTGGCGTTGACTTCTTAAGCCCTAACTATTCGATCTGGTGGAGCAATGCCCTAGAGTGAAGCCTAGGTTGCCCGGAACGCAGAAATGACCATTAGCTTCACACTGGTTGCAATTATTCCTTTTATACGGTGGAAAAGCTGCTGTATTTTTATTGTATTTTAAGCTTCGGTCGTTGTCTCCTAAGGCACTAACTACTCGATCTGGTGGAGCAACGCCCTAGAGTGAAGCCCAGGCTGCCCGGAACGTGGAAATGACCATTACTTTCACACTGTTTGCAATTATTCCTGTTATACGATGGAAAAACTATTGGATTTTTAGTGTATTTTATGCTTCGGGCGTCGACTTCTAAGGACCTAGCTATTCGATGTGGTGGAGCAACGCCCTAGAGTGAAGCCTAGGTTGCCCGGAACGTAGAAATGACCATTACATTCACTATGGTTGCAATTATTGCTGTTATACGATGGAAAGGCTGTTGTATTTCTATTGTATTTTATGCTTGTGGCGTTGACTTCTTATGCCGTAGCTATTCGACGTGGTGGAGCAACGCCCTAGAGTGAAGCCTAGGTTGCTCGGAACGTAGAAATGACCATCACCTTCAGCCTGGTTGCAATTGTTCCTGTTATACGACGGAAAAACTGTTCTATTTTTATCGTATTTCATGCTTCGGGCGTTGACTTCTAAGGCCCTGGCTAGTCGTTCTGGTAGAGCAACGCCCTAGAGTGAAGCCTAGGTGGCCCGAAAAGTAGAAATGACCATTACTTTCACACTGTTCGCAAATATTCATTTTATACAATGGAAAAGCTGTTGCATTTATATTGTATTTTATGCTTTGGGCGTTGACTTCTAAGGCCCTAATTATTCGATCTGATGGAGCAACACCCTATAGTGAAGCCTAGGTTGCCCGAAACGTAGAAACGGCCATTACTTTCACACTGGTTGCAATTAATCGTTTTATACGATGGAAAAGCTGTTGTATTTATATTGTATTTTCTGCTTGTGGCGTTGACTTCTAAGGTCCGAGCTGTTCGATCTGGTGGGGCAACGTACAAGAGTTAAGTCTAGGATGACCGGAACTTAGAAATGACCATTACTTTCACACTGTTTGCAATTATTCCTGTTATACGATGGAAAAACTGTTGGATTTTTATTGTATTTTATGCTTCTGGCGTTGACTTCTTATGCCGTAGCTATTCGATGTGGTGGAGCAACGCCCTAGAGTGAAGCCTAGGTTGCTCGGAACGTAGAAATGACCATCACCTTCAGCCTGGTTGCAATTGTTCCTGTTATACGACGGAAAAACTGTTCTATTTTTATCGTATTTCATGCTTCGGGCGTTGACTTCTAAGGCCCTGGCTAGTCGTTCTGGTAGAGCAACGCCCTAGAGTGAAGCCTAGGTGGCCCGAAAAGTAGAAATGACCATTACTTTCACACTGTTCGCAAATATTCATTTTATACAATGGAAAAGCTGTTGCATTTATATTGTATTTTATGCTTTGGGCGTTGACTTCTAAGGCCCTAATTATTCGATCTGATGGAGCAACACCCTATAGTGAAGCCTAGGTTGCCCGAAACGTAGAAACGGCCATTACTTTCACACTGGTTGCAATTAATCGTTTTATACGATGGAAAAGCTGTTGTATTTATATTGTATTTTCTGCTTGTGGCGTTGACTTCTAAGGTCCGAGCTGTTCGATCTGGTGGGGCAACGTACAAGAGTTAAGTCTAGGATGACCGGAACTTAGAAATGACCATTACTTTCACACTGTTTGCAATTATTCCTGTTATACGATGGAAAAACTGTTGGATTTTTATTGTATTTTATGCTTCTGGCGTTGACTTCTTATGCCGTAGCTATTCGATGTGGTGGAGCAACGCCCTAGAGTGAAGCCTAGGTTGCCCGGAACGTAGAAATGACCATTACTTTCACACTGGTTGCAATTAATCGTTTTATACGATGGAAAAGCTGTTGTATTTATATGGTATTTTCTGCTTGTGGCGTTGACTTCTAAGGTCCGAGCCGTTCGATCTGGTGGGGCAACGTCCAAGAGTTAAGTCTAGGATGCCCGAAACATCGAAATGATCATTACTTTCCCACTGGTTACAATTATTCATGCTATACGATTGAAAAACTGTTGCATTTTTATTGTATTTTATGCTTCTGGCGTTCACTGCTAAGGCCCTTTGTATTCGATCTGGTGGAGCAATGCCTCACAGTTAAGTCTAGGATGCCGGAACGATGAAATGATCATTACTGTCACACTGGTTGCAATTATTCATGCTATACGATGGAAAAACTGTTGCATTTTTATTGTACTTTACGCTTCTGGCGTTGGCTTCTTAGGCCCTAACTATTCGATCTCGGCGGCAGCGTCCAAGAGTGAAGCGTATGTTGCCCGAAATGTAGAAATGACCATTACATTCACACTGGTTGCAATTATTCTTTTTATACGATGGAAAGACTGTTGTACTTTTATTGTATTTTATGCTTTGGGCGTTGACTTCTAAGGCGCTAGCTATTCGATTTGGTGGAACAACGCCCTAGAGTGAAGTCTAGGTTGCCCGAAACGTAGAAATAACCAGTACTTTCACACTGGTTGCAGTTATTCCTGTTATACGATGGAAAAACTGTTGTATTTTTACTCTATTGTATGCTTCAGGCGTTGACTTCTAAGGTCCTAGCTATTTGATCTCGTGGGGCAACGTTCAAGAGTGAAGCGTATATTGCCCGAAACGTAAAAATGACCATTACTTTCACACTGGTTAAAATTATTCTTTTTATACGATGGAAAAACTGTTGTATTTTCATTGTATTTTATGCGTCTGGAGTTGCTTTCGAAGGCCCTAACTATTCGACCTGGTGGTGCAATGCCCTAGAGTGAAGCCTAGGTTGCCCGGAACATCGGAATGGCCATTACTTTCACACCGGTTGCAATTATTCCTGTTATACGATGGAAAGACTGTTGTATTTTTATTGTATTTTATGCTCTTGGCGTTGACCTCCAAGTTCCTAGCTATTCGATCTGGTGGAGCAACGCCCTAGGGCGAAGCCTAGGGTGCCCGGAACGTAGAAATGGCCATTACTTTCACACTGGTTGCAATTATTCGTTTTATACAATGGAAAACTGTTGTATTTATTTTGTATTTTCTGCTTCTGGCGTTGACATCTTAGGCCCTAACTATTCGATCTGTTGGAACAACGCCCTGGAGTGAAGCCTAGGTTGCCCGGAACGTGGAAATTACCATAACTTTCTCACTGGTTGCAACTATTCGTTTTATACAATGGAAAACTGTTCTATTTATTTTGTATTTTATGCTCCTGGCGTTGACTACTTAGGCCCTAACTATTGGATCTGATGGACTAACGCCCTAGAGTGAAGCCTAGGTTGACCGGAACGTAGAAATTACCATAACTTTCACACTGGTTGCAATTATTCGTTTTATACAATGGAAAACTGTTCTATTTATTTTGTATTTTGTGCTTCTGGCGTTGACTTCTTAGGCCCTAACTATTGGATCTGGTGGCCTAACGCCCTATAGTGAAGCCTAGGTTGCCAGGAACGTAGAAGTGAACATCTCTTTATCACTGGCTGCAATTATTGCTGTTATACGATGGAAAGGCTGTGTATTTCTATTGTATTTTATGCTTCTGGCGTTGACTTCTTATGCCGTAGCTATTCGATGTGGTGGAGCAACGCCCTAGAGTGAAGCCTAGGTTGCCTGGAACGTAGAAATGACCATATCTTTCACACTGGTGACAATTATTCATGTCATACGGTGGAAAAACTGTTGTATTTATATTGTATTTTCTGCTTCTGGCGTTGACTTCTAAGGCCCTAACTATTCGATCCAGTGGGGCAACACCCTAGAGTGAAGCCTAGGTTGCCCGAGACGTGGATATGATCAATACCTTCACACTAGTAGCAACTACTCCAGTTATATGATGGAAAAACTGTTGTATTTTTATTGTATTTTATGCTTCTGGCGTTCACTTCTATGGCCCTAACTATTGGATCTGGTGGACCAACGCCCTAGAGTGAAGCCTAGGTTGCCCGGAACGTAGAACGGACCACAACTTTCACACTGGTTGCATTTATTCGTTTTATACGATGGAAAAACTCTTCTATTTATATTGTGTTTTATGCTTCTGGCGTTGACTTCTAAGTCCCTAACTACTCGATATGGTCTAGCAACGCCCTAAAGTGATACCCAGGTTACCCGGGACGTAGAAATGACCAGTACTTTCACACTGGTTGCAGTTATTCCTGTTATACGATGGAAAAACTGTTGCAACTTAATTGTATTTTATGCTTCTGGCGTTGAGTTCTAAGCCCCTAACTATTTGATATCGTGGAGCAACGCCCTAGAGTGAAGCATAGGTTGCCCGGAACGTAGAAACGACCAGTACTTTCACACTGGTCGCAATTATCCGTTTTATACGATGGAAAAGCTGTTGTATTTAAATTGTATTTTATGCTTCTGACGCAGACTTGTCAGTCCCCAACTATTCGATCTGGTGGAACAACGCCCTAGAGTGAAGCCTAGGTTGCCCGGAACGTAGAAAAGACTATCACTTTTAAACTGGTTGCAGTTATTCCTGCTATACAATGGAAAAACTGTATTATTTATATTGTATTTTATGTTAGTGGCGTTGACTTCTAAGGCCGTAGCTCTTCGATGTGGTGGGGCAACACCTTAGAGTGAAGCCTAGGTTGCTGGGAGCGCAGAAATGACCATTACTTTCACACTGTTTGCAATTATTCCTGTTATACGATGGAAAAACTGTTGTATTTATATTGTATTTTATGCCTCTGTCGTTGACTTCTTAGGCCCTAACTATTAGATCTGGCGCAGCAACGCCCCAGAGTGAAGCCTAGGTTGCCCGGAACGTAGAAATGGCCAGTACTTTCAAACTGGTTGCAGTTATTCCTGTTATACGATGGAAAAACTGTTGCATCTTCATTGTATTTAATGCTTCTGGTGTTGACTTCTAAGGCCCTAAATATTCGATCTGGTGGAGCAACGCCTTAGAGTGGAGCCTAGGTTGCCCGGAACGTAGAAATGACCATTACTTTCACAGTGTTTGCAATTAATCATTTTATACGATGAAACAGCTGCTGTATTTATATTGTATTTGATGCTAGTGGCGTTGACTTCTAAGGCCGTAGCTATTTGATGTGGTGGAGCAACGCCCTAGAGTGAAACATACGTTGCCCGGAACGTAGAAACGACCAGTACTTTCACACTGGTCGCAATAATCCGTTTTATACGATGGAAAAGCTGTTGTATTTGTATTGTATTATATGCTTCTGACTTTGACTTTTCAGGCCCTAACTACTCGATCTGGTGGTGAAACGCCCTAGAGTGAAGCCTAGGTTGCCTGGAACATAGAAATGACCGTTACATTCACACTGCTTGCAATTATTCATTTTATACGATGGAAAAACTGTTTTATTCATATTGTATTTTATGGTTCTGGCGTTGACTTCTAAGGCCGTAGCTATTCGATGTGGCGGAGCAACGCCCTAGAGTGTAGCCTAGGTTGCCCGGAACGTAGAAATGGCCATTACTTTCACACTGGTTGCAATTATTCGTTTTAAACGATGGAAAAGCTGTTGAATTTATATTGTATTTTATGCTTCTGGCGTTGACTTCTTAGGCCCTAACTATCCGATCTGGAGGAACAACGCCCTAGTGTGAAGCCTACGTTGCCCGAAACGTAGAAATGTCCATAACTATCACACTGCTAGCAATTATTCGTTTTATACGAAGGAAAAGCTGTTGGATTTTTATTGTATTTTATGCTTCTGGCGTTGACTTCTTAGGCCCTAACTATTCGGTCTGGTGGAACAATGCCCTAGAGTGAAGCCTAGGTTGACCGGAACGTAGAAATGACCTTACCTTTCATACTGGTTGCAATTATTCGTTTTATACGATGGAACGACTGTTGTATTTATATTGTATTTTATGCTTCTGGCGATGACTTCTTAGGCCCTAACTATTCGGTCTGGTGGAGCAACGCTCTAGAGTGCAGCGTAGGTTGCCCGGAACGTAGAAATGACCAGCACTTTCACACTGGTTGCAATTGTTCCTTATATACGATGGAAATACTCTTGTATTTTTACTATATTTTATGCTTCTGTCGTTGTTTTCTATGGACGTAACTATACGATCTGGTGAAGCAACGCCGGAGAGTGAAGCCTAGGATGCCCGGAACGTAGAAATGGGCATTACTTTCACACTGGTTGAAATTATTCTTGTTATACGATGGAAAAGCTGTTGTATTTATATTGTATTTTATGCTTCTGGCGTTGACTTCTTAGGACCTAACTTGTCGATCTGTTGGAGCAACGCCATAGAGTGAAGCCTAGGTTGCCCGGAACGTAGAAATGACCATATCTTTCACACTGGTTGCAATTATTCCTGTTATACGATGGAAAAACTGTAGCAGTTCTATTGTGTTTTATGCTTCAGGCGTTGCTTTCTTAGGTCGTAGCTATTCGATCTCGCGGGGCAACGCTCCAGAATGAAGCCTAGGTTACCCGGAACGTAGAAATGACAATGTCTTTCACACTGGTAGCAATTATTCCTGTTATTCGATGGAAAAACTGTTGCATTTTTATTGTATTTTATGCTTCAAGCGTTGTCTTCTAAGGTCGTAGCTATTCGACGTGGTGGAGCAGCGCCCTAGAGTGAATCCTAGGTTGCCCGGAACGTAGAAATGACCATTACTTTCAGACTGTTTGCAAATATTCATTTTATACAGTGGAAAAGCTGTTGTATTTATATTGTATTTTATGCTTCAGGCGTTGACTACTTAGGTCCTAACTATTCGATCTGGTGGAGCAACGCCCAAGAGTAAAGCCTAGGTTGCCCGGAATGTAGAAATGACCATAACTTCACACTGGTTGCCATTATTCGTTTTATACGACGGAAAAACTGATGTAATTATTTTGTATTTTATGCTTCTGGCGTTGACTTCTAAGGCCCTAACTATTCTATCTGGTGGAGCAGCGCCCTAGAGTGAAGCCTAGGTTGCCCGAAACGTAGAAATGACCATAACTTTCACACTGGTTGCAATTATTCGTCTTATACGATGGAAAAACTGTTGCATTTATATTGTACTTTATGCTTCTGGCGTCGACGTCTAAGGCCGTAGCTACTCGATGTGCTGGAGCTACAGCCTAGAATGAAGCGTATGTTGCCCGGAACGTAGAAATGACCATTACCTTCACAGTTTTTGCATTTATTCCTGTTATACGACGGAAAAACTGTTTTATTTATATTGTATTTTATGCTTCTGGCGTTGACTTCTATGGCCCAAAGTATCGGATCTGATGGACCAACGCCCTAGAGTGAAGCCCAGGTTGACGAGAACGTAGAAATGACCATTACTTTCACGCTGGTTGCAATTATTCCTGTTATACGATGGAAAAGCTGTTGTATTTATATTGTGTTTTATGCTTCTGGCGTTAACTTCTTAGGAACTAACTTGTCGATCTGGTGGAGCAACGCCATAGAGTGAAGCCTGTGTTGCCCGGAACGTAGAAATGACCATTAGCTTCACACTGGTAGCAATTATTCCTGCTATACGATGGTAAAGCTGTTGTATTTATATTCTATTTTATGCCTATGGCGTTGACTTCTAAGGCCCTAGCTATTCGATCTGGTGGAGCAACGCCCTAGAGTGAAGCCTAGGTTGCCCGGAACGTAGAAACGACCATTACTTTCACACTGGTTGCAATTATTCCTTTTATATGATGGAAAAGCTGTTGTATTTTTATTGTATTCTTTGCCTCTTGCGTTGAATTCTAAGTCCCTAGCTATTCGATCTGGTGGAGCAACGCCCTAGAGCGCAGCACAGGTTGCCTGGAACCTAGAAATGACCATCACTTTCACACTGTTTGCAATTATTCATTTTATACAATGGAAAAGCTGTTGTATTTATATTGTATTTTATGCTTCTGTCGTTGACTTCTAAGGCCGTAGCTATTAGATGTGGTGGAGCAGCGACCTAGAGTGACGTCTGGGTTGCACGGAACGTAGAAATGACCATTACCTTCACACTGGTTGCAATTATACCTGTTATACGATGGAGAAGCTCTTGTATCTTTATTGTATTTTATGCTTCAGGCATTGACTTCTATAGCCATACCTATTCCATCTGGAGGAGCAACGCCCTAGAGTCAAGCCTAGGTTGCCCGGAACGTAGAAGTGACCATAACTTTCACTCTGGTTGCAATTATTCCTTTTATACGATGGAAAAGCCGTTGTATTTATATTGTATTTTATGCTTCTGGCGTTGACTTCTTAGGCCCTAACTATTCGACCTGGTGGTGCAATGCCCTAGAGTGAAGCCTAGGTTGCCCGGAACATCGGAATGGCCATTACTTTCACACCGGTTGCAATTATTCCTGTTATACGATGGAAAGACTGTTGTATTTTTATTGTATTTTATGCTCTTGGCGTTGACCTCCAAGTTCCTAGCTATTCGATCTGGTGGAGCAACGCCCTAGGGCGAAGCCTAGGGTGCCCGGAACGTAGAAATGGCCATTACTTTCACACTGGTTGCAATTATTCGTTTTATACAATGGAAAACTGTTGTATTTATTTTGTATTTTCTGCTTCTGGCGTTGACATCTTAGGCCCTAACTATTCGATCTGTTGGAACAACGCCCTGGAGTGAAGCCTAGGTTGCCCGGAACGTGGAAATTACCATAACTTTCTCACTGGTTGCAACTATTCGTTTTATACAATGGAAAACTGTTCTATTTATTTTGTATTTTATGCTCCTGGCGTTGACTACTTAGGCCCTAACTATTGGATCTGATGGACTAACGCCCTAGAGTGAAGCCTAGGTTGACCGGAACGTAGAAATTACCATAACTTTCACACTGGTTGCAATTATTCGTTTTATACAATGGAAAACTGTTCTATTTATTTTGTATTTTGTGCTTCTGGCGTTGACTTCTTAGGCCCTAACTATTGGATCTGGTGGCCTAACGCCCTATAGTGAAGCCTAGGTTGCCAGGAACGTAGAAGTGAACATCTCTTTATCACTGGTTGCAATTATTGCTGTTATACGATGGAAAGGCTGTGTATTTCTATTGTATTTTATGCTTCTGGCGTTGACTTCTTATGCCGTAGCTATTCGATGTGGTGGAGCAACGCCCTAGAGTGAAGCCTAGGTTGCCTGGAACGTAGAAATGACCATATCTTTCACACTGGTGACAATTATTCATGTCATACGGTGGAAAAACTGTTGTATTTATATTGTATTTTCTGCTTCTGGCGTTGACTTCTAAGGCCCTAACTATTCGATCCAGTGGGGCAACGCCCTAGAGTGAAGCCTAGGTTGCCCGAGACGTGGATATGATCAATACCTTCACACTAGTAGCAACTACTCCAGTTATATGATGGAAAAACTGTTGTATTTTTATTGTATTTTATGCTTCTGGCGTTCACTTCTATGGCCCTAACTATTGGATCTGGTGGACCAACGCCCTAGAGTGAAGCCTAGGTTGCCCGGGACGTAGAACTGACCACAACTTTCACACTGGTCGCAATAATCCGTTTTATACGATGGAAAAGCTGTTGTATTTGTATTGTATTATATGCTTCTGACTTTGACTTTTCAGGCCCTAACTACTCGATCTGGTGGTGAAACGCCCTAGAGTGAAGCCTAGGTTGCCTGGAACATAGAAATGACCGTTACATTCACACTGCTTGCAATTATTCATTTTATACGATGGAAAAACTGTTTTATTCATATTGTATTTTATGGTTCTGGCGTTGACTTCTAAGGCCGTAGCTATTCGATGTGGCGGAGCAACGCCCTAGAGTGTAGCCTAGGTTGCCCGGAACGTAGAAATGGCCATTACTTTCACACTGGTTGCAATTATTCGTTTTAAACGATGGAAAAGCTGTTGAATTTATATTGTATTTTATGCTTCTGGCGTTGACTTCTTAGGCCCTAACTATCCGATCTGGAGGAACAAGGCCCTAGTGTGAAGCCTACGTTGCCCGAAACGTAGAAATGTCCATAACTATCACACTGCTAGCAATTATTCGTTTTATACGAAGGAAAAGCTGTTGGATTTTTATTGTATTTTATGCTTCTGGCGTTGACTTCTTAGGCCCTAACTATTCGGTCTGGTGGAACAATGCCCTAGGGTGAAGCCTAGGTTGACCGGAACGTAGAAATGACCTTACCTTTCATACTGGTTGCAATTATTCGTTTTATACGGTGGAACGACTGTTGTATTTATATTGTATTTTATGCTTCTGGCGATGACTTCTTAGGCCCTAACTATTCGGTCTGGTGGAGCAACGCTCTAGAGTGCAGCGTAGGTTGCCCGGAACGTAGAAATGACCAGCACTTTCACACTGGTTGCAATTGTTCCTTATATACGATGGAAATACTCTTGTATTTTTATTATATTTTATGCTTCTGTCGTTGTTTTCTATGGACGTAACTATACGATCTGGTGAAGCAACGCCGGAGAGTGAAGCCTAGGATGCCCGGAACGTAGAAATGGGCATTACTTTCACACTGGTTGCAATTATTCTTGTTATACGATGGAAAAGCTGTTGTATTTATATTGTATTTTATGCTTCTGGCGTTGACTTCTTAGGACCTAACTTGTCGATCTGTTGGAGCAACGCCATAGAGTGAAGCCTAGGTTGCCCGGAACGTAGAAATGACCATATCTTTCACACTGGTTGCAATTATTCCTGTTATACGATGGAAAAACTGTAGCAGTTTTATTGTGTTTTATGCTTCAGGCGTTGCTTTCTTAGGTCGTAGCTATTCGATCTCGCGGGGCAACGCTCCAGAATGAAGCCTAGGTTACCCGGAACGTAGAAATGACAATGTCTTTCACACTGGTAGCAATTATTCCTGTTATTCGATGGAAAAACTGTTGCATTTTTATTGTATTTTATGCTTCAAGCGTTGTCTTCTAAGGTCGTAGCTAGTCGACGTGGTGGAGCAGCGCCCTAGAGTGAATCCTAGGTTGCCCGGAACGTAGAAATGACCATTACTTTCAGACTGTTTGCAAATATTCATTTTATACAGTGGAAAAGCTGTTGTATTTATATTGTATTTTATGCTTCAGGCGTTGACTACTTAGGTCCTAACTATTCGATCTGGTGGAGCAACGCCCAAGAGTAAAGCCTAGGTTGCCCGGAATGTAGAAATGACCATAACTTCACACTGGTTGCCATTATTCGTTTTATACGACGGAAAAACTGATGTAATTATTTTGTATTTTATGCTTCTGGCGTTGACTTCTAAGGCCCTAACTATTCTATCTGGTGGAGCAGCGCCCTAGAGTGAAGCCTAGGTTGCCCGAAACGTAGAAATGACCATAACTTTCACACTGGTTGCAATTATTCGTCTTATACGATGGAAAAACTGTTGCATTTATATTGTACTTTATGCTTCTGGCGTCGACGTCTAAGGCCGTAGCTACTCGATGTGCTGGAGCTACAGCCTAGGATGAAGCGTATGTTGCCCGGAACGTAGAAATGACCATTACCTTCACACTTTTTGCATTTATTCCTGTTATACGACGGAAAAACTGTTTTATTTATATTGTATTTTATGCTTCTGGCGTTGACTTCTATGGCCCTAAGTATCGGATCTGATGGACCAACGCCCTAGAGTGAAGCCCAGGTTGACGAGAACGTAGAAATGACCATTACTTTCACGCTGGTTGCAATTATTCCTGTTATACGATGAAAAACTATTGTGTTTTTATTGTACTTCATCCTTCTTGCGTTGACTTCATAAGGCCTAACTATTCGATCTGGTGAAGCAACGCCCTAGATTGAAGCCTAGGTAGCCCGCAACGTAGAAATGACTATCACTTTCACACTGGTTGCTATTATTCCTGCTATTCGATGGAAAAACTGTTGTATCTATATTGTATTTATGCTTCGGGCGTTGTCTTCTTCGGCCCTAACTATTCGGTCTGGTGGAGCAACGCCCTAGAGTGCAGCGTAGGTTGCCCGGAACGTAGAAATGACCAGCACTTTCACACTGGTTGCAATTGTTCCTTATATACGATGGAAATACTCTTGTATTTTTATTATACTTTAAGCTTCTGTCGTTGTTTTCTATGGACCTAACTATACGATCTGGTGAAGCAACGCCGTAGAGTGAAGCCTAGGATGCCCGGAACGTAGAAATGGTCATTACTTTCACACTGGTTGCAATTATTCCTGTTATACGATGGAAAAGCTGTTGTATTTATATTGTGTTTTATGCTTCTGGCGTTAACTTCTTAGGAACTAACTTGTCGATCTGGTGGAGCAACGCCATAGAGTGAAGCCTGTGTTGCCCGGAACGTAGAAATGACCATTAGCTTCACACTGGTAGCAATTATTCCTGCTATACGATGGTAAAGCTGTTGTATTTATATTCTATTTTATGCCTATGGCGTTGACTTCTAAGGCCCTAGCTATTCGATCTGGTGGAGCAACGCCCTAGAGTGAAGCCTACGTTGCCCGGAACGTAGAAACGACCATTACTTTCACACTGGTTGCAATTATTCCTTTTATATGATGGAAAAGCTGTTGTATTTTTATTGTATTCTTTGCCTCTTGCGTTGAATTCTAAGTCCCTAGCTATTCGATCTGGTGGAGCAACGCCCTAGAGCGCAGCACAGGTTGCCTGGAACCTAGAAATGACCATCACTTTCACACTGTTTGCAATTATTCATTTTATACAATGGAAAAGCTGTTGTATTTATATTGTATTTTATGCTTCTGTCGTTGACTTCTAAGGCCGTAGCTATTAGATGTGGTGGAGCAGCGACCTAGAGTGACGTCTGGGTTGCACGGAACGTAGAAATGACCATTACCTTCACACTGGTTGCAATTATACCTGTTATACGATGGAGAAGCTCTTGTATCTTTATTGTATTTTATGCTTCAGGCATTGACTAATATAGCCATACCTATTCCATCTGGAGGAGCAACGCCCTAGAGTCAAGCCTAGGTTGCCCGGAACGTAGAAGTGACCATAACTTTCACTCTGGTTGCAATTATTCCTTTTATACGATGGAAAAGCCGTTGTATTTATATTGTATTTTATGCTTCTGGCGTTGACTTCTTAGGCCCTAGCTATTCGACCTGGTGGAGCAACGCCCTAGAGTGAAGCCTAGGTAGAACGGGACGTAGAAATAACCATAACGTTCACACTGGATGCAATTATTCGTTTTATACGATGGAAGAACTGTTGTATTTATTTTAATTTTATGCTTCTGGCGTTGACTTCTTAGGCCCTAACTATCCGATCTGGAGGAACAACGCCCTAGTGTGAAGCCTACGTTGCCCGAAACGTAGAAATGACCAGCACTTTCACACTGGTTGCAATTATTCCTTTTATACGATGGAAAAACTGTTGTATTTATATTGTATATTATGCTTCTGGCGTTGACTTCTGAGGCACTAACTATTCGATCTGGTGGAGCAACGCCCCAGAGTGAAGCCTTGGTTTCCCGGAACGTAGAAATGATCATGACTTTCATACTGGTTGCAATTATTCGTTTTATACGATGGAAAAACTGTTGTATTTATATTGTACTTTATGCTTCTGGCGTTGACTTCTAAGGCACTAACTGTTCGATCTGGTGGAGCACCGCCCTAGAGTGAAGCTTAGGTTGCCCGGAACATAGAAATGACCATAACCTTCACACTGGTGGCTATTATTCGTTTTATTCGATGGAAAAACTGTTATATTTATATTGTATTTTATGCTTCTGGCGCTGACTTCATAGGCCCTAACTATTCGATCTGGTGGAACACGCCCTAGAGTGAAGTCTAGGTTGCTCGGAACGTAGAAATGACCATCACTTTCACACTGGTTGCAATTATTCATATTATAGGATGGAAAACCTGTTGTATTTAGATTGTATTTTATGCTCCTGGTGTTGACTTCTTAGGCCCTAACTATTCGATCTGGTGGAGCAACGCCCTAGAGTGAAGCCTAGGTTGCCCGGAACGTAGAACTGACCATCACTTTCAAACTTGTTACAATTATTCCTGTTATACGATGGAAAAACTGTTACATTTTTATTGCATTTTATGCTTCGGGCGTTGACTTCTAAGGCCCTAACTATTCAATCTGTTGGAGCAACGACCTAGGGTGAAGCCTAGGTTGCCCAGAAAGTAGAAATGTCCATAACTTTCACACTGGTTGCAATTATTCGTTTTATACGATGGAAAAACTGTTGTATTTATATTGTATTTTATGCTTCTGACGTTGACTTGTGAGGCACCAACTATTCGATCTGTTGGAGCAACGCCCTAGAGTGAAGCCTAGGTTGCCCGGAACGTAGAAATGACCATAACTTTCACACAGGTTGCTATTATTCGTTTTAAGACGATGGAACAACTGTTGTATTTATATTGTATTTTATGCTTCTGGCGTTCACTTCTTGGGCACTAACTTTTCAATCTGTTGGAGCAACGCCCTAGGGTGAACCCTAGGTTGCCCGGGAAGTAGATATGACCATTACTTTCATACTGGTTGCAATTATCCGTTTTATACGATGGAAAAACTGTTGTATTTATATTGTATTTTATGCTTCTGGCGTTCACTTCTTAGGCCTTACCTATTCGATCTGGTGGAACAACGCACTAGGGTGAAGCCTAGGCTGCGCGGAACGTAGAAATGACCATAACTTTCACACTGGTAGGAATTATTCGATTTATACAATGGAAAAACGGTTCTATTTGTTTTGTGTTTTATGTTTCGCGCGTTGACTTCTAAGGCCCTAACTATTCGATCTGGTGGAGCAACGCCCTAGAGTGAAGCCTAGGTATCCCGGAACGTGGAAATGACCATAACCTTCACACAGATAGCAATTATTCGTTCTATACATGGAAAAACTGTTCTATTTATTTTGTATTTTATGCTTCTGGCGTTGACTTCTTAGGCCCTGTCTATTCGATCTGGTGGAGCAACGCCCTAGGTTGAAGCCTAGGTTGCCCGGATAGTAGAAATGACAATAACTTTCATAGTGGTTGCAATTATTCGTTTTATACGATGGAAAAACTGTTGTATTTATATTGTATTTTATGCTTCTGGCGTTGACTTCTGAGGACCTAACTATTCGATCTGTTGGAGCAACGCCCTAGGGTGAAGCCTAGACTGCCCGGAAAGTAGAAATGTCCATAACTTTCATACTGGTTGCAATTATTCGTTCTATATGATGGAAAAACTGTTGTATTTATATTGTATTTTATGCTTCTGACGTTGACTTGTGAGGCACCAACTATTCGATCTGTTGGAGCAACGCCCTAGAGTGAAGCCTAGGTTGCCCGGAACGTAGAAATGACCATAACTTTCACACAGGTTGCTATTATTCGTTTTAAGACGATGGAACAACTGTTGTATTTATATTGTATTTTATGCTTCTGGCGTTCACTTCTTAGGCCCTAACTATTCGATCGGGTGGAACAACGCCCTAGGGTGAAGCCTAGGTTGCCCCGAAAGTAGAAATGACCATAACTTTCAAACTGGTTGCAATTATTCCTGTTATACGATGGAAAAACTGTTGTATTTATATTGTATTTTATGCTTCTGACGTTGACTTCTAAGGCACCAACTATACGATCTGTTGGAGGAACGCCCTAGAGTGAAGCCTAGGTTGCCCGGAACGTAGAAATGACCATAACTTTCACAGTGGTTGCAATTATTCCTGTTATACGATGGAAAAACTGTTGTATTTATATTGTATTTTATGCTTCTGGCGTTGACTTCTAAGGCACTAAGTATTCGATATGGTGGAGCAACGCCCCAGAGTGATGCCTAGGGTGTCCGGAACGTAGAAATGGCCATCACTTTCAAGCTGGTTGCAATTACTCCTGTTATATGATGGAAAAACTGTTGTATTTTTATTGCATTTGATGCTTCGGGCGTTGACTTCTAAGGCACTAACTATTCAATCTGTTGGAGCAACGCCCTAGGGTGAATCCTAGGTTGCCCAGAAAGTAGAAATGAAAATAACTTTCATACTGGTTGCAATTATTCGTTTTATACGATAGAAAAACTGTTGTATTTATATTGTATTTTATGCTTCTGGCGTAGACTTCTAAGGCACTAACTGTTCGATCTGGTGGAGCACCGCCCTAGAGTGAAGCTTAGGTTGCCCGGAACATAGAAATGACCATAACCTTCACACTGGTGGCTATTATTTGTTTTATTCGATGGAAAAACTGTTATATTTATATTGTATTTTATGCTTCTGGCGCTGACTTCATAGGCCCTAACTATTCGATCTGGTGGAACACGCCCTAGAGTGAAGTCTAGGTTGCCCGGAACGTAGAAATGACCATCACTTTCACACTGGTTGCAATTATTCATATTATAGGATGGAAAACCTGTTGTATTTAGATTGTATTTTATGCTCCTGGTGTTGACTTCTTAGGCCCTAACTATTCGATCTGGTGGATCAACGCCCTAGAGTGAAGCCTAGGTTGCCCGGAACGTAGAACTGACCATCACTTTCAAACTTGTTACAATTATTCCTGTTATACGATGGAAAAACTGTTACATTTTTATTGCATTTTATGCTTCGGGCGTTGACTTCTAAGGCCCTAACTATTCAATCTGTTGGAGCAACGCCCTAGGGTGAAGCCTAGGTTGCCCGGAAAGTAGAAATGTCCATAACTTTCACACTGGTTGCAATTATTCGTTTTATACGATGGAAAAACTGTTGTATTTATATTGTATTTTATGCTTCTGACGTTGACTTGTGAGGCACCAACTATTCGATCTGTTGGAGCAACGCCCTAGAGTGAAGCCTAGGTTGCCCGGAACGTAGAAATGACCATAACTTTCACACAGGTTGCTATTATTCGTTTTAAGACGATGGAACAACTGTTGTATTTATATTGTATTTTATGCTTCTGGCGTTCACTTCTTGGGCACTAACTTTTCAATCTGTTGGAGCAACGCCCTAGGGTGAACCCTAGGTTGCCCGGGAAGTAGATATGACCATTACTTTCATACTGGTTGCAATTATCCGTTTTATACGATGGAAAAACTGTTGTATTTATATTGTATTTTATGCTTCTGGCGTTCACTTCTTAGGCCTTAACTATTCGATCTGGTGGAACAACGCACTAGGGTGAAGCCTAGGCTGCGCGGAACGTAGAAATGACCATAACTTTCACACTGGTAGGAATTATTCGATTTATACAATGGAAAAACGGTTCTATTTGTTTTGTGTTTTATGTTTCGCGCGTTGACTTCTAAGGCCCTAACTATTCGATCTGGTGGAGCAACGCCCTAGGGTGAAGCCTAGACTGCCCGGAAAGTAGAAATGTCCATAACTTTCATACTGGTTGCAATTATTCGTTCTATATGATGGAAAAACTGTTGTATTTATATTGTATTTTATGCTTCTGACGTTGACTTGTGAGGCACCAACTATTCGATCTGTTGGAGCAACGCCCTAGAGTGAAGCCTAGGTTGCCCGGAACGTAGAAATGACCATAACTTTCACACAGGTTGCTATTATTCGTTTTAAGACGATGGAACAACTGTTGTATTTATATTGTATTTTATGCTTCTGGCGTTCACTTCTTAGGCCCTAACTATTCGATCGGGTGGAACAACGTCCTAGGGTGAAGCCTAGGTTGCCCCGAAAGTAGAAATGACCATAACTTTCAAACTGGTTGCAATTATTCCTGTTATACGATGGAAAAACTGTTGTATTTATATTGTATTTTATGCTTCAGGCGTTGACTTCTAAGGCACTAAGTATTCGATATGGTGGAGCAACGCCCTAGAGTGAAGCCTAGGTTGCCCGGAACGTAGAAATTACCAGTACTTTCAAACTAGTGGCAGTTGTTCCTGTTATACGATGGAAAAACTGTTGCATCTTTATTGTATTTTATGCTTCCGGCGTTGTTTTCTTAGGTCGTAGCTATTCGATCTCGTGGGGCAACGCTCCAGAATGAAGCCTAGGTTACCCGGGACGTAGAAATGACAATGTCTTTCACACTGGTAGCAATTATTCCTGTTATTCGATGGAAAAACTGTTGCATTTTTATTGTATTTTATGCTTCAAGCGCTGTCTTCTAAGGTCGTAGCTATTCGACGTGGTGGAGCAGCGCCCTAGAGTGAATCCTAGGTTGCCCTGAACGTAGAAATGACCATTACTTTCAGACTGTTTGCAAATATTCATTTTATACAGTGGAAAAGCTGTTGTATTTATATTGTATTTTATGCTTCAGGCGTTGACTAGTTAGGTCCTAACTATTCGATCTGGTGGAGCAACGCCCAAGAGTAAAGCCTAGGTTGCCCGGAATGTAGAAATGACCATAACTTTCACACTGGTTGCAATTATTCCTTTTATACGATGGAAAACCTGTTTTATTTATATTGTATTTTATGCTTCTGGCGTTGACTTCTAAGGCCGTAGCTATTCGATGTGGTGGAGCAACACCCTAGAGTGAAGCGTAGGTTGCCCGGAACGTAGAAATGACCATAACTTTCACACTGGTTGCCATTATTCGTTCTATACATGGAAAAACTGTTCTATTTATTTTGTATTTTATGCTTCTGGCGTTGACTTCTTAGGCCCTGTCTATTCGATCTGGTGGAGCAACGCCCTAGGTTGAAGCCTAGGTTGCCCGGATAGTAGAAATGACAATAACTTTCATAGTGGTTGCAATTATTCGTTTTATACGATGGAAAAACTGTTGTATTTATATTGTATTTTATGCTTCTGGCGTTGACTTCTGAGGACCTAACTATTCGATCTGTTGGAGCAACGCCCTAGGGTGAAGCCTAGACTGCCCGGAAAGTAGAAATGTCCATAACTTTCATACTGGTTGCAATTATTCGTTCTATATGATGGAAAAACTGTTGTATTTATATTGTATTTTATGCTTCTGACGTTGACTTGTGAGGCACCAACTATTCGATCTGTTGGAGCAACGCCCTAGAGTGAAGCCTAGGTTGCCCGGAACGTAGAAATGACCATAACTTTCACACAGGTTGCTATTATTCGTTTTAAGACGATGGAACAACTGTTGTATTTATATTGTATTTTATGCTTCTGGCGTTCACTTCTTAGGCCCTAACTATTCGATCGGGTGGAACAACGCCCTAGGGTGAAGCCTAGGTTGCCCCGAAAGTAGAAATGACCATAACTTTCAAACTGGTTGCAATTATTCCTGTTATACGATGGACAAACTGTTGTATTTATATTGTATTTTATGCTTCTGGCGTTCACTTCTTGGGCACTAACTTTTCAATCTGTTGGAGCAACGCCCTAGGGTGAACCCTAGGTTTCCCGGGAAGTAGATATGACCATTACTTTCATACTGGTTGCAATTATCCGTTTTATACGATGGAAAAACTGTTGCATTTATATTGTATTTTATGCTTCTGGCGTTCACTTCTTAGGCCTTAACTATTCCATCTGGTGGAACAACGCACTAGGGTGAAGCCTAGGCTGCGCGGAACGTAGAAATGACCATAACTTTCACACTGGTAGGAATTATTCGATTTATACAATGGAAAAACTGTTCTACTTGTTTTGTGTTTTATGTTACGCGCGTTGACTTCTAAGGCCCTAACTATTCGATCTGGTGGAGCAACGCCCTAGAGTGAAGCCTAGGTATCCCGGAACGTGGAAATGACCATAACTTTCACACAGATAGCAATTATTCGTTCTATACATGGAAAAACTGTTCTATTTATTTTGTATTTTATGCTTCTGGCGTTGACTTCTTAGGCCCTGTTTATTCGATCTGGTGGAGCCACGCCCTAGGTTGAAGCCTATGTTGCCCGGATAGTAGAATTGACAATAACTTTCATAGTGGTTGCAATTATTCGTTTTATACGATGGAAAAACTGTTGTATTTATATTGCATTTTATGCTTCTGGCGTTGACTTCTGAGGCCCTAACTATTCGATCTGTTGGAGAAACGCCCTAGGGTGAAGCCTTGGTTGCCCGGAAAGTAGAAATGTCCATAACTTTCATACTGGTTGCAATTATTCGTTTTATATGATGGAAAAACTGTTGTATTTATATTGTATATTATGCTTCTGGCGTTGACTTCTGAGGCACTAACTATTCGATCTGGTGGAGCAACGCCCCAGAGTGAAGCCTTGGTTTCCCGGAACGTAGAAATGATCATGACTTTCATACTGGTTGCAATTATTCGTATTATACGATGGAAAAACTGTTGTATTTATATTGTACTTTATGCTTCTGGCGTTGACTTCTAAGGCACTAACTGTTCGATCTGGTGGAGCACCGCCCTAGAGTGAAGCTTAGGTTGCCCGGAACATAGAAATGACCATAACCTTCACACTGGTGGCTATTATTCGTTTTATTCGATGGAAAAACTGTTATATTTATATTGTATTTTATGCTTCTGGCGCTGACTTCATAGGCCCTAACTATTCGATCTGGTGGAACACGCCCTAGAGTGAAGTCTAGGTTGCCCGGAACGTAGAAATGACCATCACTTTCACACTGGTTGCAATTATTCATATTATAGGATGGAAAACCTGTTGTATTTAGATTGTATTTTATGCTCCTGGTGTTGACTTCTTAGGCCCTAAATATTCGATCTGGTGGAGCAACGCCCTAGAGTGAAGCCTAGGTTGCCCGGAACGTAGAACTGACCATCACTTTCAAACTTGTTACAATTATTCCTGTTATACGATGGAAAAACTGTTACATTTTTATTGCATTTTATGCTTCGGGCGTTGACTTCTAAGGCCCTAACTATTCAATCTGTTGGAGCAACGCCCTAGGGTGAAGCCTAGGTTGCCCGGAAAGTAGAAATGTCCATAACTTTCACACTGGTTGCAATTATTCGTTTTATACGATGGAAAAACTGTTGTATTTATATTGTATTTTATGCTTCTGACGTTGACTTGTGAGTCACCAACTATTCGATCTGTTGGAGCAACGCCCTAGAGTGAAGCCTAGGTTGCCCGGAACGTAGAAATGAACATAACTTTCACACAGGTTGCTATTATTCGTTTTAAGACGATGGAACAACTGTTGTATTTATATTGTATTTTATGCTTCTGGCGTTCACTTCTTGGGCACTAACTTTTCAATCTGTTGGAGCAACGCCCTAGGGTGAACCCTAGGTTGCCCGGGAAGTAGATATGACCATTACTTTCATACTGGTTGCAATTATCCGTTTTATACGATGGAAAAGCTGTTGTATTTATATTGTATTTTATGCTTCTGGCGTTCACTTCTTAGGCCTTAACTATTCGATCTGGTGGAACAACGCACTAGGGTGAAGCCTAGGCTGCGCGGAACGTAGAAATGACCATAACTTTCACACTGGTAGGAATTATTCGATTTATACAATGGAAAAACGGTTCTATTTGTTTTGTGTTTTATGTTTCGCGCGTTGACTTCTAAGGCCCTAACTATTCGATCTGGTGGAGCAACGCCCTAGAGTGAAGCCTAGGTATCCCGGAACGTGGAAATGACCATAACCTTCACACAGATAGCAATTATTCGTTCTATACATGGAAAAACTGTTCTATTTATTTTGTATTTTATGCTTCTGGCGTTGACTTCTTAGGCCCTGTCTATTCGATCTGGTGGAGCAACGCCCTAGGTTGAAGCCTAGGTTGCCCGGATAGTAGAAATGACAATAACTTTCATACTGGTTGCAATTATTCGTTTTATATGATGGAAAAACTGTTGTATTTATATTGTATTTTATGCTTCTGGCGTTGACTTCTGAGGACCTAACTATTCGATCTGTTGGAGCAACGCCCTAGGGTGAAGCCTAGACTGCCCGGAAAGTAGAAATGTCCATAACTTTCATACTGGTTGCAATTATTCGTTCTATATGATGGAAAAACTGTTGTATTTATATTGTATTTTATGCTTCTGACGTTGACTTGTGAGGCACCAACTATTCGATCTGTTGGAGCAACGCCCTAGAGTGAAGCCTAGGTTGCCCGGAACGTAGAAATGACCATAACTTTCACACAGGTTGCTATTATTCGTTTTAAGACGATGGAAAAACTGTTGTATTTATATTGTATTATATGCTTCTGGCGTTCACTTCTTAGGCCCTAGCTATTCGATCGGGTGTAACAACGCCCTAGGGTGAAGCCTAGGTTGCCCGGAAAGTAGAAATGACCATAACTTTCAAACTGGTTGCAATTATTCCTGTTATACGATGGAAAAACTGTTGTATTTATATTGTATTTTATGCTTCTGGCGTTGACTTCTAAGGCACTAAGTATTCGATATGGTGGAGCAACGCCCCAGAGTGAAGCCTAGGGTGTCCGGAACGTAGAAATGACCATCACTTTCAAACTGGTTGCAATTACTCCTGTTATATGATGGAAAACTGTTGTATTTTTATTGCATTTGATGCTTCGGGCGTTGACTTCTAAGGCACTAACTATTCAATCTGTTGCAGCAACGCCCTAGGGTGAATCCTACGTTGCCCGGAAAGTAGAAATGAAAATAACTTTCATACTGGTTGCAATTATTCGTTTTATACGATGGAAAAACTGTTGTATTTATATTGTATTTTATGCTTCTGGCGTTGACTTCTGAGGCACTAACTATTCGATCTGGTGGAGCAACGCCCTAGAGTGAAGCCTTGGTTTCCCGGAACGTAGAAATGATCATGACTTTCATACTGGTTGCAATTATTCGTTTTATACGATGGAAAAACTGTTGTATTTATATTGTATTTTGTGCTTCTGGCGTTGACTTCTAAGGCACTAACTGTTCGATCTGGTGGAGCACCGCCCTAGAGTGAAGCTTAGGTTGCCCCGAACATAGTAATGACCATAACCTTCACACTGGTGGCTACTATTCGTTTTATTCGATGGAAAAACTGTTATATTTATATTGTATTTTATGCTTCTGATGTTGACTTCTAAGGCACCAACTATACGATCTGTTGGAGGAACGCCCTAGAGTGAAGCCTAGGTTGCCCGGAACGTAGAAATGACCATAACTTTCACAGTGGTTGCAATTATTCCTGTTATACGATGGAAAAACTGTTGTATTTATATTGTATTTTATGCTTCTGGCGTTGACTTCTAAGGCACTAAGTATTCGATATGGTGGAGCAACGCCCCAGAGTGATGCCTAGGGTGTCCGGAACGTAGAAATGGCCATCACTTTCAAGCTGGTTGCAATTACTCCTGTTATATGATGGAAAAACTGTTGTATTTTTATTGCATTTGATGCTTCGGGCGTTGACTTCTAAGGCACTAACTATTCAATCTGTTGGAGCAACGCCCTAGGGTGAATCCTAGGTTGCCCGGAAAGTAGAAATGAAAATAACTTTCATACTGGTTGCAATTATTCGTTTTATACGATAGAAAAACTGTTGTATTTGTATTGTATTTTATGCTTCTGGCGTAGACTTCTAAGGCACTAACTGTTCGATCTGGTGGAGCACCGCCCTAGAGTGAAGCTTAGGTTGCCCGGAACATAGAAATGACCATAACCTTCACACTGGTGGCTATTATTCGTTTTATTCGATGGAAAAACTGTTATATTTATATTGTATTTTATGCTTCTGGCGCTGACTTCATAGGCCCTAACTATTCGATCTGGCGGAACACGCCCTAGAGTGAAGTCTAGGTTGCCCGGAACGTAGAAATGACCATCACTTTCACACTGGTTGCAATTATTCATATTATAGGATGGAAAACCTGTTGTATTTAGATTGTATTTTATGCTCCTGGTGTTGACTTCTTAGGCCCTAACTATTCGATCTGGTGGAGCAACGCCCTAGAGTGAAGCCTAGGTTGCCCGGAACGTAGAACTGACCATCACTTTCAAACTTGTTACAATTATTCCTGTTATGCGATGGAAAAACTGTTACATTTTTATTGCATTTTATGCTTCGGGCGTTGACTTCTAAGGCCCTAACTATTCAATCTGTTGGAGCAACGCCCTAGGGTGAAGCCTAGGTTGCCCGGAAAGTAGAAATGTCCATAACTTTCACACTGGTTGCAATTATTCGTTTTATTCGATGGAAAAACTGTTATATTTATATTGTATTTTATGCTTCTGACGTTGACTTCATAGGCACCAACTCTTCGATCTGGTGGAGCAACGCCCTAGAGTGAAGCCTAGGTTGCCCGGAACGTAGAAATGACGATAACTTTCACACTGGTTGCAATTATTCGTTTTATACGATGGAAAAACTGTTGCATTTATATTGTATTTTATGCTTCTGGCGTTCACTTCTTAGGCCTTAACTATTCGATCTGGTGGAACAACGCACTAGGGTGAAGCCTAGGCTGCGCGGAACGTAGAAATGACCATAACTTTCACACTGGTAGGAATTATTCGATTTATACAATGGAAAAACTGTTCTATTTGTTTTGTGTTTTATGTTACGCGCGTTGACTTCTAAGGCCCTAACTATTCGATCTGGTGGAGCAACGCCCTAGAGTGAAGCCTAGGTATCCCGGAACGTGGAAATGACCATAACTTTCACACAGATAGCAATTATTCGTTCTATACATGGAAAAACTGTTCTATTTATTTTGTATTTTATGCTTCTGGCGTTGACTTCTTAGGCCCTGTCTATTCGATCTGGTGGAGCCACGCCCTAGGTTGAAGCCTAGGTTGCCCGGATAGTAGAATTGACAATAACTTTCATAGTGGTTGCAATTATTCGTTTTATACGATGGAAAAACTGCTGTATTTATATTGTATTTTATGCTTCTGGCGTTGACTTCTGAGGCCCTAACTATTCGATCTGTTGGAGCAACGCCCTAGGGTGAAGCCTTGGTTGCCCGGAAAGTAGAAATGTCCATAACTTTCATACTGGTTGCAATTATTCGTTTTATATGATGGAAAAACTGTTGTATTTATATTGTATTTTATGCTTCTGACGTTGACTTCTAAGGCACCAACTATTCGATCTGGTGGAGCAACGCCCTAGAGTGAAGCCTAGGTTGCCCGGAACGTAGAAATGACGATAACATTCACACTGGTTGCAATTATTCGTTTTATACGATGGAAAAACTGTTGTATTTATATTGTATTTTATGCTTCTGACGTTGACTTCTAAGGCACCAACTATACGATCTGTTGGAGGAACGCCCTAGAGTGAAGCCTAGGTTGCCCGGAACGTAGAAATGACCATAACTTTCACACTGGTTGCAATTATTCGTTTTATACGATGGAAAAACTGTTGTATTTATATTGTATTTTATGCTTCTGGCGTTGACTTCTGAGGCACTAACTATTCGATCTGGTGGAGCAACGCCCGAGAGTGAAGCCTTGGTTTCCCGGAACGTAGAAATGATCATGACTTTCATACTGGTTGCAATTATTCGTTTTATACGATGGAAAAACTGTTGTATTTATATTGTATTTTGTGCTTCTGGCGTTGACTTCTAAGGCACTAACTGTTCGATCTGGTGGAGCACCGCCCTAGAGTGAAGCTTAGGTTGCCCGGAACATAGTAATGACCATAACCTTCACACTGGTGGCTACTATTCGTTTTATTCGATGGAAAAACTGTTATATTTATATTGTATTTTATGCTTCTGATGTTGACTTCTAAGGCACCAACTATACGATCTGTTGGAGGAACGCCCTAGAGTGAAGCCTAGGTTGCCCGGAACGTAGAAATGACCATAACTTTCACAGTGGTTGAAATTATTCCTGTTATACGATGGAAAAACTGTTGTATTTATATTGTATTTTATGCTTCAGGCGTTGACTTCTAAGGCACTAAGTATTCGATATGGTGGAGCAACGCCCCAGAGTGATGCCTAGGGTGTCCGGAACGTAGAAATGGCCATCACCTTCAAGCTGGTTGCAATTACTCCTGTTATATGATGGAAAAACTGTTGTATTTTTATTGCATTTGATGCTTCGGGCGTTGACTTCTAAGGCACTAAGTATTCAATCTGTTGGAGCAACGCCCTAGGGTGAATCCTAGGTTGCCCGGAAAGTAGAAATGAAAATAACTTTCATACTGGTTGCAATTATTCGTTTTATACGATAGAAAAACTGTTGTATTTATATTGTATTTTATGCTTCTGGCGTAGACTTCTAAGGCACTAACTGTTCGATCTGGTGGAGCACCGCCCTAGAGTGAAGCTTAGGTTGCCCGGAACATAGAAATGACCATAACCTTCACACTGGTGGCTATTATTCGTTTTATTCGATGGAAAAACTGTTATATTTATATTGTATTTTATGCTTCTGGCGCTGACTTCATAGGCCCTAACTATTCGATCTGGCGGAACACGCCCTAGAGTGAAGTCTAGGTTGCCCGGAACGTAGAAATGACCATCACTTTCACACTGGTTGCAATTATTCATATTATAGGATGGAAAACCTGTTGTATTTAGATTGTATTTTATGCTCCTGGTGTTGACTTCTTAGGCCCTAACTATTCGATCTGGTGGAGCAACGCCCTAGGGTGAAGCCTAGGTTGCCCCGAAAGTAGAAATGACCATAACTTTCAAACTGGTTGCAATTATTCCTGTTATACGATGGACAAACTGTTGTATTTATATTGTATTTTATGCTTCTGGCGTTCACTTCTTGGGCACTAACTTTTCAATCTGTTGGAGCAACGCCCTAGGGTGAACCCTAGGTTTCCCGGGAAGTAGATATGACCATTACTTTCATACTGGTTGCAATTATCCGTTTTATACGATGGAAAAACTGTTGCATTTATATTGTATTTTATGCTTCTGGCGTTCACTTCTTAGGCCTTAACTATTCCATCTGGTGGATCAACGCACTAGGGTGAAGCCTAGGCTGCGCGGAACGTAGAAATGACCATAACTTTCACACTGGTAGGAATTATTCGATTTATACAATGGAAAAACTGTTCTATTTGTTTTGTGTTTTATGTTACGCGCGTTGACTTCTAAGGCCCTAACTATTCGATCTGGTGGAGCAACGCCCTAGAGTGAAGCCTAGGTATCCCGGAACGTGGAAATGACCATAACTTTCACACAGATAGCAATTATTCGTTCTATACATGGAAAAACTGTTCTATTTATTTTGTATTTTATGCTTCTGGCGTTGACTTCTTAGGCCCTGTCTATTCGATCTGGTGGAGCCACGCCCTAGGTTGAAGCCTAGGTTGCCCGGATAGTAGAATTGACAATAACTTTCATAGTGGTTGCAATTATTCGTTTTATACGATGGAAAAACTGTTGTATTTATATTGTATTTTATGCTTCTGGCGTTGACTTCTGAGGCCCTAACTATTCGATCTGTTGGAGCAACGCCCTAGGGTGAAGCCTTGGTTGCCCGGAAAGTAGAAATGTCCATAACTTTCATACTGGTTGCAATTATTCGTTTTATATGATGGAAAAACTGTTGTATTTATATTGTATTTTATGCTTCTGACGTTGACGTCTAAGGCACCAACTATTCGATCTGGTGGAGCAACGCCCTAGAGTGAAGCCTAGGTTGCCCGGAACGTAGAAATGACGATAACATTCACACTGGTTGCAATTATTCGTTTTATACGATGGAAAAACTGTTGTATTTATATTGTATTTTATGCTTCTGACGTTGACTTCTAAGGCACCAACTATACGATCTGTTGGAGGAACGCCCTAGAGTGAAGCCTAGGTTGCCCGGAACGTAGAAATGACCATAACTTTCACACTGGTTGCAATTATTCGTTTTATACGATGGAAAAACTGTTGTATTTATATTGTATTATATGCTTCTGGCGTTCACTACTTAGGCCCTAGCTATTCGATCGGGTGTAACAACGCCCTAGGGTGAAGCCTAGGTTGCCCGGAAAGTAGAAATGACCATAACTTTCAAACTGGTTGCAATTATTCCTGTTATACGATGGAAAAACTGTTGTATTTTTATTGCATTTTATGCTTCGGGCGTTGACTTCTAAGGCCCTAACTAATCAATCTGTTGGAGCAACGCCCTAGGGTGAAGCCTAGGCTGCCCGGAAAGTAGAAATGTCCATAACTTTCATACTGGTTGCAATTATTCGTTTTATACGATGGAAAAGCCGTTGTATTTGTATTGTATTTTATGCTTCTGACGTTGACTTCTAAGGCACCAACTATTCGATCTGTTGGAGCAACGCCCTAGAGTGAAGCCTAGGTTGCCCGGAACGTAGAAATGACCATAACTTTCACACTGGTTGCAATTATTCGTTTTATACGATGGAAAAACTGTTGTATTTATATTGTATTGTATGCTTCTGGCGTTCACTTCTTAGGCCCTAACTATTCGATCGGGTTGGAACAACGCCCTAGGGTGAAGCCTAGGTTGCCCGGAAAGGAGAAATGACCATAACTTTCGAACTGGTCGGAATTATTCCTGTTATACGATGGAAAAACTGTTGTATATATATTGTATTTTATGCTTCTGGCGTTGACTTCTAAGGCACTAAGTATTCGATATGGTGGTGCAACGCCCTAGAGTGAAGCCTAGGGTGCCCGGAACGTAGAAATGACCATCCCTTTCAAACTGGTTGCAATTACTCCTGTTATATGATGGAAAAACTGTTGTATTTTTATTGCATTTGATGCTTCGGGCGTTGACTTCTAAGCCACTAACTATTCAATCTGTTGGAGCAACGCCCTAGGGTGAATCCTAGGTTGCCCGGAAAGTAGAAATGACCATAACTTTCATACTGGTTGCAATTATCCGGTTTATACGATGGACAACCTGTTGTATTTATATTGTATTTTATGCTTCTGGCGTTCACTTCTTGGGCACTAACCTTTCAATCTGTTGGAGCAACGCCCTAGGGTGAACCCTAGGCTGCCCGGGAAGTAGATATGACCATTACTTTCATACTGGTTGCAATTATCCGTTTTATACGATGGAAAAACTGTTCTATTTGTTTTGTGTTTTATGTTTCGCGCGTTGACTTCTAAGGCCCTAACTATTCGATCTGGTGGAGCAACGCCCTAGAGTGAAGCCTAGGTATCCCGGAACGTAGAAATGACCATAACTTTCACACTGGTTGCAATTATTCGTTTTATACGATGGAAAAACTGTTGTATTTATATTGTATTATATGCTTCTGGCGTTCACTTCTTAGGCCCTAGCTATTCGATCTGGTGGAGCAACGCCCTAGAGTGAAGTCTAGGTTGCCCGGAACGTAGAAATGACCATCACTTTCACACTGGTTGCAATTATTCATATTATAGGATGGAAAACCTGTTGTATTTAGATTGTATTTTATGCTCCTGGTGTTGACTTCTTAGGCCCTAACTATTCGATCTGGTGGAGCAACGCCCTAGAGTGAAGCCTAGGTTGCCCGGAACGTAGAACTGACCATCACTTTCAAACTTGTTACAATTATTCCTGTTATACGATGGAAAAACTGTTACATTTTTATTGCATTTTGTGCTTCGGGCATTGACTTCTAAGGCCCTAACTATTCAATCTGTTGGAGCAACGCCCTAGGGTGAAGCCTAGGTTGCCCGGAACGTAGTAATGACCATCACTTTCACACTGGTTGCAATTACTCCTGTTATATGATGGAAAAACTGTTGTATTTTTATTGCATTTGATGCTTCGGGCGTAGACTTCTAAGGCACTAACTATTCAATCTGTTGGAGCAACGCCCTAGGGTGAATCCTAGGTTGCCCGGAAAGTAGAAATGACCATAACTTTCATACTCGTTGCAATTATTCGTTTTATACGATGGAAAAACTGTTGTATTTATATTGTATTTTATGCTTCTGGCGTTGACTTCTGAGGCCCTAACTATTCGATCTGTTGGAGCAACGCCCTAGGGTGAAGCCTAGGTTGCCCGGAAAGTAGAAATGTCCATAACTTTCATACTGGTTGCAATTATTCGTTTTATATGATGGAAAAACTGTTGTATTTATATTGTATTTTATGCTTCAGGCGTTGACTTCTAAGGCACTAAGTATTCGATATGGTGGAGCAACGCCCTAGAGTGAAGCCTAGGGTGCCCGGAACGTAGAAATGACCTTCACTTTCAAACTGGTTGCAATTATTCCTGTTATACGATGGAAAAACTGTTACATTTTTATTGCATTTTGTGCTTCGGGCATTGACTTCTAAGGCCCTAACTATTCAATCTGTTGGAGCAACGCCCTAGGGTGAAGCCTAGGTTGCCCGGAAAGTAGAAATGTCCATAACTTTCATACTGGTTGCAATTATTCGTTTTATACGATGGAAAAACTGTTGTATTTATATTGTATTTTATGCTTCTGACGTTGACTTGCGATGCACCAACTATTCGATCTGTTGGAGCAACGCCCTAGAGTGAAGCCTAGGTTGCCCGGAACGTAGAAATGACCATAACTTTCACACAGGTTGCTATTATTCGTTTTAAGACGATGGAACAACTGTTGTATTTATATTGTATTTTATGCTTCTGGCGTTCACTTCTTAGGCCCTAACTATTCGATCGGGTGGAAAAACGCCCTAGGGTGAAGCCTAGGTTGCCCCGAAAGTAGAAATGACCATAACTTTCAAACTGGTTGCAATTATTCCTGTTATATGATGGAAAAACTGTTGTATTTATATTGTATTTTATGCTTCAGGCGTTGACTTCTAAGGCACTAAGTATTCGATATGGTGGAGCAACGCCCTAGAGTGAAGCCTAGGGTGCCCGGAACGTAGAAATGACCTTCACTTTCAAACTGGTTGCAATTACTCCTGTTATATGATGGAAAAACTGTTGTATTTTTATTGCATTTGATGCTTCGGGCGTAGACTTCTAAGGCACTAACTATTCAATCTGTTGGAGCAACGCCCTAGGGTGAATCCTAGGTTGCCCGGAAAGTAGAAATGACCATAACTTTCATACTCGTTGCAATTATTCGTTTTATACGATGGAAAAACTGTTGTATTTATATTGTATTTTATGCTTCTGGCGTTGACTTCTGAGGCCCTAACTATTCGATCTGTTGGAGCAACGCCCTAGGGTGAAGCCTAGGTTGCCCGGAAAGTAGAAATGTCCATAACTTTCATACTGGTTGCAATTATTCGTTTTATATGATGGAAAAACTGTTGTATTTATATTGTATTTTATGCTTCTGACGTTGACTTCTAAGGCACCAACCATCCGATCTGGTAGAGCAGCGCCCTAGGGTGAAGCCTAGGCTGCCCGGAAAGTAGAAATGTCCATAACTTTCATACTGGTTGCAATTATTCGTTTTATACGATGGAAAAACTGTTGTATTTATATTGTATTTTATGCTCCTGACGTTGACTTCTAAGGCACCAACTATTCAATCTGTTGGAGCAACGCCCTAGAGTGAAGCCTAGGTTGCCCGGAACGTAGAAATGACCATAACTTTCACACTTGTTGCAATTATTCGTTTTATACGATGGAAAAACTGTTGTATTTATATTGTATTATATGCTTCTGGCGTTCACTTCTTAGGCCCTAACTATTCGATCGGGTGGTACAACGCCCTAGGGTGAAGCCTAGGTTGCCCGGAAAGTAGAAATGTCCATAACTTTCATACTGGTTGCAATTATTCGTTTTATACGATGGAAAAACTGTTGTATTTATATTGTATTTTATGCTTCTGACGTTGACTTCTAAGGCACCAACTATTCGATCTGGTGGAGGAACGCCCTAGAGTGAAGCCTTGGTTTCCCGGAACGTAGAAATGATCATGACTTTCATACTGGTTGCAATTATTCGTTTTATACGATGGAAAAACTGTTGAATTTATATTGTATTTTATGCTTCTGACGTTGACTTCTAAGGCACCAACTATACGATCTGTTGGAGGAACGCCCTAGAGTGAAGCCTAGGTTGCCCGGAACGTAGAAATGACCATAACTTTCACACTGGTTGCAATTATTCGTTTTATACGATGGAAAAACTGTTGTATTTATATTGTATTATATGCTTCTAGCGTTCACTTCTTAGGCCCTAGCTATTCGATCGGGTGTAACAAGGCCCTAGGGTGAAGCCTAGGTTGCCCGGAAAGTAGAAATGACCATAACTTTCGAACTGGTTGCAATTATTCCTGTTATACGATGGAAAAACTGTTGTATTTTTATTGCATTTTATGCTTCTGGCGTTGACTTCTAAGGCACTAAGTATTCGATATGGTGGTGCAACGCCCTAGAGTGAAGCCTAGGGTGCCCGGAACGTAGAAATGTCCATAACTTTCAGACTGGTTGCAATTATTCGTTTTATATGATGGAAAAACTGTTGTATTTATATTGTATTTTATGCTTCTGACGTTGACTTCTAGGGCACCAACTATTCGATCTGGTGGAGCAACGCCCTAGAGTGAAGCCTAGGTTGCCCGGAACGTAGAAATGACCATAACTTTCACACTTGTTGCAATTATTCGTTTTATACGATGGAAAAACTGTTGTATTTATATTGTATTTTATGCTTCTGACGTTAACTTCTAAGGCACCAACTATACGATCAGTAGGAGCAACGCCCTAGGGTGAACCCTAGGTTGCCCGGGAAGTAGATATGACCATTACTTTCATACTGGTTGCAATTATCCGTTTTATACGATGGAAAAACTGTTGTATTTATATTGTATTTTATGCTTCTGGCGTTCACTTCTTAGGCCTTAACTATTCGATCTGGTGGAACAACGCACTAGGGTGAAGCCTAGACTGCGCGGAACGTAGAAATGACCATAACTTTCACACTGGTAGGAATTATTCGATTTATACAATGGAAAAACTGTTCTATTTGTTTTGTGTTTTATGTTTCGCGCGTTGACTTCTAAGGCCCTAACTATTCGATCTGGTGGAGCAACGCCCTAGAGTGAAGACTAGGTATCCCGGAACGTGGAAATGACCATAACTTTCACACAGATAGCAATTATTCGTTCTATACATGGAAAAACTGTTCTATTTATTTTGTATTTTATGCTTCGGGCGCTGACTTCTTAGGCCCTGTCTATTCGATCTGGTGGAGCAACGCCCTAGGTTGAAGCCTAGGTTGCCCGGATAGTAGAAATGACAATAACTTTCATAGTGGTTGCAATTATTTTTTTTATACGATGGAAAAACTGTTGTATTTATATTGTATTTTATGCTTCTGGCGATGACTTCTGAGGCCCTAACTATTCGATTTGTTGGAGGAACGCCCTAGAGTGAAGCCTAGGTTGCCCGGAACGTAGAAATGACCATAACTTTCACACTGGTTGCAATTATTCGTTTTATACGATGGAAAAACTGTTGTATTTATATTGTATTATATGCTTCTAGCGTTCACTTCCTAGGCCCTAGCTATTCGATCGGGTGTAACAACGCCCTAGGGTGAAGCCTAGGTTGCCCGGAAAGTAGAAATGACCATAACTTTCAAACTGGTTGGAATTATTCCTGTTATACGATGGAAAAACTGTTGTATTTTTATTGCATTTTATGCTTCGGGCGTTGACTTCTAAGGCCCTAACTAATCAATCTGTTGGAGCAACGCCCTAGGGTGAAGCCTAGGCTGCCCGGAAAGTAGAAATGTCCATAACTTTCATACTGGTTGCAATTATTCGTTTTATACGATGGACAAACTGTTGTATTTATATTGTATTTTATGCTTCTGACGTTGACTTCTAAGGCACCAACTATTCGATCTGTTGGAGCAACGCCCTAGAGTGAAGCCTAGGTTGCCCGGAACGTAGAAATGACCATAACGTTCACACTGGTTGCAATTATTCGTTTTATACGATGGAAAAACTGTTGTATATATATTGTATTATATGCTTCTGGCGTTCACTTCTTAGGCCCTAACTATTCGATCGGGTGCAACAACGCCCTAGTGTGAAGCCTAGGTTGCCCGGAAAGTAGAAATGACCATAACTTTCGAACTGGTTGCAATTATTCCTGTTATACGATGGAAAAACTGTTGTATTTTTATTGCATTTTATGCTTCTGGCGTTGACTTCTAAGGCACTAAGTATTCGATATGGTGGTGCAACGCCATAGAGTGAAGCCTAGGGTGCCCGGAACGTAGAAATGTCCATAACTTTCATACTGGTTGCAATTATTCGTTTTATACGATGGAAAAACTGTTGTATTTATATTGTATTTTATGCTTCTGACGTTGACTTCTAAGGCACCAACTATACGATCAGTTGGAGCAACGCCCTAGGGTGAACCCTAGGTTGCCCGGAACGTAGAAATGACCATAACTTTCACACTGGTTGCAATTATTCGTTTTATACGATGGAAAAACTGTTGTATTTATATTGTATTGTATGCTTCTGGCGTTCACTTCTTAGGCCCTAACTATTCGATCGGGTTGGAACAACGCCCTAGGGTGAAGCCTAGGTTGCCCGGAAAGGAGAAATGACCATAACTTTCGAACTGGTCGGAATTATTCCTGTTATACGATGGAAAAACTGTTGTATATATATTGTATTTTATGCTTCTGGCGTTGACTTCTAAGGCACTAAGTATTCGATATGGTGGTGCAACGCCCTAGAGTGAAGCCTAGGGTGCCCGGAACGTAGAAATGACCATCCCTTTCAAACTGGTTGCAATTACTCCTGTTATATGATGGAAAAACTGTTGTATTTTTATTGCATTTGATGCTTCGGGCGTTGACTTCTAAGCCACTAACTATTCAATCTGTTGGAGCAACGCCCTAGGGTGAATCCTAGGTTGCCCGGAAAGTAGAAATGACCATAACTTTCATACTGGTTGCAATTATCCGGTTTATACGATGGACAACCTGTTGTATTTATATTGTATTTTATGCTTCTGGCGTTCACTTCTTGGGCCCTAACCTTTCAATCTGTTGGAGCAACGCCCTAGGGTGAACCCTAGGCTGCCCGGGAAGTAGATATGACCATTACTTTCATACTGGTTGCAATTATCCGTTTTATACGATGGAAAAACTGTTCTATTTGTTTTGTGTTTTATGTTTCGCGCGTTGACTTCTAAGGCCCTAACTATTCGATCTGGTGGAGCAACGCCCTAGAGTGAAGCCTAGGTATCCCGGAACGTAGAAATGACCATAACTTTCACACTGGTTGCAATTATTCGTTTTATACGATGGAAAAACTGTTGTATTTATATTGTATTATATGCTTCTGGCGTTCACTTCTTAGGCCCTAGCTATTCGATCTGGTGGAGCAACGCCCTAGAGTGAAGCCTTGGTTTCCCGGAACGTAGAAATGATCATGACTTTCATACTGGTTGCAATTATTCGTTTTATACGATGGAAAAACTGTTGTATTTATATTGTATTTTATGCTTCTGTCGTTGACTTCTAAGGCACTAACTGTTCGATCTGGTGGAGCACCGCCCTAGAGTGAAGCTTAGGTTGCCCCGAGCATAGAAATGACCATAACCTTCACACTGGTGGCAACTATTCGTTTTATTCGATGGAAAAACTGTTATATTTATATTGTATTTTATGCTTCTGGCGTTGACTTCTGAGGCACTAACTATTCGATCTGGTGGAGCAACGCCCTAGAGTGAAGCCTTGGTTTCCCGGAACGTAGAAATGATCATGACTTTCATACTGGTTGCAATTATTCGTTTTATACGATGGAAAAACTGTTGTATTTATATTGTATTTTATGCTTCTGGCGTTGACTTCTAAGGCACTAACTGTTCGATCTGGTGGAGCACCGCCCTAGAGTGAAGCTTAGATTGCCCGGAACATAGAAATGACCATAACCTTCACACTGGTGGCTATTATTCGTTTTATTCGATGGAAAAACTGTTATATTTATATTGTATTTTATGCTTCTGGCGCTGACTTTATAGGCCCTAACTATTCGATCTGGTGGAACACGCCCTAGAGTGAAGTCTAGGTTGCCCGGAACGTAGAAATGACCATCACTTTCACACTGGTTGCAATTATTCATATTATAGGATGGAAAACCTGTTGTATTTAGATTGTATTTTATGCTCCTGGTGTTGACTTCTTAGGCCCTAACTATTCGATCTGGTGGAGCAACGCCCTAGAGTGAAGCCTAGGTTGCCCGGAACGTAGAACTGACCATCACTTTCAAACTTGTTACAATTATTCCTGTTATACGATGGAAAAACTGTTACATTTTTATTGCATTTTGTGCTTCGGGCATTGACTTCTAAGGCCCTAACTATTCAATCTGTTGGAGCAACGCCCTAGGGTGAAGCCTAGGTTGCCCGGAACGTAGTAATGACCATCACTTTCACACTGGTTGCAATTACTCCTGTTATATGATGGAAAAACTGTTGTATTTTTATTGCATTTGATGCTTCGGGCGTAGACTTCTAAGGCACTAACTATTCAATCTGTTGGAGCAACGCCCTAGGGTGAATCCTAGGTTGCCCGGAAAGTAGAAATGACCATAACTTTCATACTCGTTGCAATTATTCGTTTTATACGATGGAAAAACTGTTGTATTTATATTGTATTTTATGCTTCTGGCGTTGACTTCTGAGGCCCTAACTATTCGATCTGTTGGAGCAACGCCCTAGGGTGAAGCCTAGGTTGCCCGGAAAGTAGAAATGTCCATAACTTTCATACTGGTTGCAATTATTCGTTTTATATGATGGAAAAACTGTTGTATTTATATTGTATTTTATGCTTCAGGCGTTGACTTCTAAGGCACTAAGTATTCGATATGGTGGAGCAACGCCCTAGAGTGAAGCCTAGGGTGCCCGGAACGTAGAAATGACCTTCACTTTCAAACTGGTTGCAATTATTCCTGTTATACGATGGAAAAACTGTTACATTTTTATTGCATTTTGTGCTTCGGGCATTGACTTCTAAGGCCCTAACTATTCAATCTGTTGGAGCAACGCCCTAGGGTGAAGCCTAGGTTGCCCGGAAAGTAGAAATGTCCATAACTTTCATACTGGTTGCAATTATTCGTTTTATACGATGGAAAAACTGTTGTATTTATATTGTATTTTATGCTTCTGACGTTGACTTGCGATGCACCAACTATTCGATCTGTTGGAGCAACGCCCTAGAGTGAAGCCTAGGTTGCCCGGAACGTAGAAATGACCATAACTTTCACACAGGTTGCTATTATTCGTTTTAAGACGATGGAACAACTGTTGTATTTATATTGTATTTTATGCTTCTGGCGTTCACTTCTTAGGCCCTAACTATTCGATCGGGTGGAACAACGCCCTAGGGTGAAGCCTAGGTTGCCCCGAAAGTAGAAATGACCATAACTTTCAAACTGGTTGCAATTATTCCTGTTATATGATGGAAAAACTGTTGTATTTATATTGTATTTTATGCTTCAGGCGTTGACTTCTAAGGCACTAAGTATTCGATATGGTGGAGCAACGCCCTAGAGTGAAGCCTAGGGTGCCCGGAACGTAGAAATGACCTTCACTTTCAAACTGGTTGCAATTACTCCTGTTATATGATGGAAAAACTGTTGTATTTTTATTGCATTTGATGCTTCGGGCGTAGACTTCTAAGGCACTAACTATTCAATCTGTTGGAGCAACGCCCTAGGGTGAATCCTAGGTTGCCCGGAAAGTAGAAATGACCATAACTTTCATACTCGTTGCAATTATTCGTTTTATACGATGGAAAAACTGTTGTATTTATATTGTATTTTATGCTTCTGGCGTTGACTTCTGAGGCCCTAACTATTCGATCTGTTGGAGCAACGCCCTAGGGTGAAGCCTAGGTTGCCCGGAAAGTAGAAATGTCCATAACTTTCATACTGGTTGCAATTATTCGTTTTATATGATGGAAAAACTGTTGTATTTATATTGTATTTTATGCTTCTGACGTTGACTTCTAAGGCACCATCCATCCGATCTGGTAGAGCAGCGCCCTAGGGTGAAGCCTAGGCTGCCCGGAAAGTAGAAATGTCCATAACTTTCATACTGGTTGCAATTATTCGTTTTATACGATGGAAAAACTGTTGTATTTATATTGTATTTTATGCTCCTGACGTTGACTTCTAAGGCACCAACTATTCAATCTGTTGGAGCAACGCCCTAGAGTGAAGCCTAGGTTGCCCGGAACGTAGAAATGACCATAACTTTCACACTTGTTGCAATTATTCGTTTTATACGATGGAAAAACTGTTGTATTTATATTGTATTATATGCTTCTGGCGTTCACTTCTTAGGCCCTAACTATTCGATCGGGTGGTACAACGCCCTAGGGTGAAGCCTAGGTTGCCCGGAAAGTAGAAATGACCATAACTTTCGAACTGGTTGCAATTATTCCTGTTATACGATGGAAAAACTGTTGTATTTTTATTGCATTTTATGCTTCTGGCGTTGACTTCTAAGGCACTAAGTATTCGATATGGTGGTGCAACGCCCTAGAGTGAAGCCTAGGGTGCCCGGAACGTAGAAATGTCCATAACTTTCAGCGTGGTTGCAATTATTCGTTTTATATGATGGAAAAACTGTTGTATTTATATTGTATTTTATGCTTCTGACGTTGACTTCTAAGGCACCAACTATACGATCTTGTGGAGCAACGCCCTAGAGTGAAGCCTAGGTTGCCCGGAACGTAGAAATGACCATAACTTTCACACTGGTTGCAATTATTCGTTTTATACGATGGAAAAACTGTTGTATTTATATTGTATTATATGCTTCTAGCGTTCACTTCCTAGGCCCTAGCTATTCGATCGGGTGTAACAACGCCCTAGGGTGAAGCCTAGGTTGCCCGGAAAGTAGAAATGACCATAACTTTCAAACTGGTTGGAATTATTCCTGTTATACGATGGAAAAACTGTTGTATTTTTATTGCATTTTATGCTTCGGGCGTTGACTTCTAAGGCCCTAACTAATCAATCTGTTGGAGCAACGCCCTAGGGTGAAGCCTAGGCTGCCCGGAAAGTAGAAATGTCCATAACTTTCATACTGGTTGCAATTATTCGTTTTATACGATGGAAAAACTGTTGTATTTATATTGTATTTTATGCTTCTGACGTTGACTTCTAAGGCACCAACTATTCGATCTGGTGGAGGAACGCCCTAGAGTGAAGCCTTGGTTTCCCGGAACGTAGAAATGATCATGACTTTCATACTGGTTGCAATTATTCGTTTTATACGATGGAAAAACTGTTGAATTTATATTGTATTTTATGCTTCTGACGTTGACTTCTAAGGCACCAACTATACGATCTGTTGGAGGAACGCCCTAGAGTGAAGCCTAGGTTGCCCGGAACGTAGAAATGACCATAACTTTCACACTGGTTGCAATTATTCGTTTTATACGATGGAAAAACTGTTGTATTTATATTGTATTATATGCTTCTAGCGTTCACTTCTTAGGCCCTAGCTATTCGATCGGGTGTAACAAGGCCCTAGGGTGAAGCCTAGGTTGCCCGGAAAGTAGAAATGACCATAACTTTCAAACTGGTTGGAATCACTCCTGTTATATGATGGAAAAACTGTTGTATTTTTATTGCATTTTATGCTTCGGGCGTTGACTTCTAAGGCCCTAACTAATCAATCTGTTGGAGCAACGCCCTAGGGTGAAGCCTAGGCTGCCCGGAATGTAAAAGTGTCCATAACTTTCATACTGGTTGCAATTATTCGTTTTATACGATGGAAAAACTGTTGTATTTATATTGTATTTTATGCTTCTGACGTTGACTTCTAAGGCACCAACTATTCGATCTGTTGGAGCAACGCCCTAGAGTGAAGCCTAGGTTGCCCGGAACGTAGAAATGACCATAACTTTCACACTGGTTGCAATTATTCATTTTATACGATGGAAAAACTGTTGTATTTATATTGTATTATATGCTTCTGGCGTTCACTTCTTAGGCCCTAACTATTCGATCGGGTGGAACAACGCCCTAGGGTGAAGCCTAGGTTGCCCGGAAAGTAGAAATGACCATAACTTTCGAACTGGTTGCAATTATTCCTGTTATACGATGGAAAAACTGTTGTATTTTTATTGCATTTTATGCTTCTGGCGTTGACTTCTAAGGCACTAAGTATTCGATATGGTGGTGCAACGCCCTAGAGTGAAGCCTAGGGTGCCCGGAACGTAGAAATGTCCATAACTTTCAGACTGGTTGCAATTATTCGTTTTATATGATGGAAAAACTGTTGTATTTATATTGTATTTTATGCTTCTGACGTTGACTTCTAGGGCACCAACTATTCGATCTGGTGGAGCAACGCCCTAGAGTGAAGCCTAGGTTGCCGGAACGTAGAAATGACCATAACTTTCACACTGGTTGCAATTATTCGTTTTATACGATGGAAAAACTGTTGTATTTATATTGTATTTTATGCTTCTGACGTTGACTTCTAAGGCACCAACTATACGATCAGTAGGAGCAACGCCCTAGGGTGAACCCTAGGTTGCCCGGGAAGTAGATATGACCATTACTTTCATACTGGTTGCAATTATCCGTTTTATACGATGGAAAAACTGTTGTATTTATATTGTATTTTATGCTTCTGGCGTTCACTTCTTAGGCCTTAACTATTCGATCTGGTGGAACAACGCACTAGGGTGAAGCCTAGACTGCGCGGAACGTAGAAATGACCATAACTTTCACACTGGTAGGAATTATTCGATTTATACAATGGAAAAACTGTTCTATTTGTTTTGTGTTTTATGTTTCGCGCGTTGACTTCTAAGGCACTAAGTATTCGATATGGTGGTGCAACGCCCTAGAGTGAAGACTAGGTATCCCGGAACGTGGAAATGACCATAACTTTCACACAGATAGCAATTATTCGTTCTATACATGGAATAACTGTTCTATTTATTTTGTATTTTATGCTTCGGGCGTTGACTTCTTAGGCCCTGTCTATTCGATCTGGTGGAGCAACGCCCTAGGTTGAAGCCTAGGTTGCCCGGATAGTAGAAATGACAATAACTTTCATAGTGGTTGCAATTATTCGTTTTATACGATGGAAAAACTGTTGTATTTATATTGTATTTTATGCTTCTGGCGATGACTTCTGAGGCACTAACTATTCGATCTGGTGGAGCAACGCCCTAGAGTGAAGCCTTGGTTTCCCGGAACGTAGAAATGATCATGACTTTCATACTGGTTGCAATTATTCGTTTTATACGATGGAAAAACTGTTGTATTTATATTGTATTTTATGCTTCTGGCGTTGACTTCTAAGGCACTAACTGTTCGATCTGGTGGAGCACCGCCCTAGAGTGAAGCTTAGGTTGCCCGGAACATAGAAATGACCATAACCTTCACACTGGTGGCTATTATTCGTTTTATTCGATGGAAAAACTGTTATATTTATATTGTATTTTATGCTTCTGGCGCTGACTTCACAGGCCCTAACTATTCGATCTGGTGGAACACGCCCTAGAGTGAAGTCTAGGTTGCCCGGAACGTAGAAATGACCATCACTTTCACACTGGTTGCAATTATTCATATTATAGGATGGAAAACCTGTTGTATTTAGATTGTATTTTATGCTCCTTGTGTTGACTTCTTAGGCCCTAACTATTCGATCTGGTGGAGCAACGCCCTAGAGTGAAGCCTAGGTTGCCCGGAACGTAGAACTGACCATCACTTTCAAACTTGTTACAATTATTCCTGTTATACGATGGAAAAACTGTTACATTTTTATTGCATTTTATGCTTCGGGCGTTTACTTCTAAGGCCGTAACTATTCAATCTGTTGGAGCAACGCCCTAGGGTGAAGCCTAGGTTGCCCGGAAAGTAGAAATGTCCATAACTTTCATACTGGTTGCAATTATTCGTTTTATATGATGGAAAAACTGTTGTATTTATATTGTATTTTATGCTTCTGACGTTGACTTGTGAGGCACCAACTATTCGATCTGTTGGAGCAGCGCCCTAGAGTGAAGCCTAGGTTGACCGGAACGTAGAAATGACCATAACTTTCACACAGGTTGCTATTATTCGTTTTAAGGCGATGGAACAACTGTTGTATTTATATTGTATTTTATGCTTCTGGCGTTCACTTCTTAGGCCCTAGCTATTCGACCGGGTGGAACAACGCCCTAGGGTGAAGCCTAGGTAGCCCCGAAAGTAGAAATGACCATAACTTTCAAACTGGTTGCAATTATTCCTGTTATACGATGGAAAAACTGTTGTATTTATATTGTATTTTATGCTTCAGGCGTTGACTTCTAAGGCACTAAGTATTCGATATGGTGGAGCAACGCCCTAGGGTGTACCCTAGGTTGCCCGGGCAGTAGTTATGACCATTACTTTCATACAGGTTGCAATTATCCGTTTTATACGATGGAAAAACTGTTGTATTTATATTGTATTTTATGCTTCTTGCGTTCACTTCTTAGGCCTTAACTATTCGATCTGGTGGAACAACGCACTAGGGTGAAGCCTAGGCTGCGCGGAACGTAGAAATGACCATAACTTTCACACTGGTAGGAATTATTCGATTTATACAATGGAAAAACTGTTCTATTTGTTTTGTGTTTTATGTTTCGCGCGTTGACTTCTAAGGCCCTAACTATTCGATCTGGTGGAGCAACGCCCTAGAGTGAAGCCTAGGTATCCCGGAACGTAGAAATGACCATAACTTTCACACTGGTTGCAATTATTCGTTTTATACGATGGAAAAACTGTTGTATTTATATTGTATTATATGCTTCTGGCGTTCACTTCTTAGGCCCTAGCTATTCGATCGGGTGTAACAACGCCCTAGGGTGAAGACTAGGTTGCCCGGAAAGTAGAAATGACCATAACTTTCAAACTGGTTGCAATTATTCCTGTTATACGATGGAAAAACTGTTGTATTTATATTGTATTTTATGCTTCTGGCGTTGACTTCTAAGGCACTAACTGTTCGATCTGGTGGAGCACCGCCCTAGAGTGAAGCTTAGGTTGCCCGGAACATAGAAATGACCATAACCTTCACACTGGTGGCTATTATTCGTTTTATTCGATGGAAAAACTGTTATATTTATATTCTATTTTATGCTTCTGGCGCTGACTTCATAGGCCCTAACTATTCGATCTGGTGGAACACGCCCTAGAGTGAAGTCTAGGTTGCCCGGAACGTAGAAATGACCATAACTTTCATACTGGTTGCAATTATTCGTTTTATACGATGGAAAATCTGTCGTATTTATATTGTATTTTATGCTTCTGACGTTGACTTGTGAGGCACCAACTATTCGATCTGTTGGAGCAACGCCCTAGAGTGAAGCCTAGGTTGCCCGGAACGTAGAAATGACCATAACTTTCACACAGGTTGCTATTATTCGTTTTAAGACGATGGAACAACTGTTGTATTTATATTGTATTTTATGCTTCTGGCGTTCACTTCTTGGGCACTAACTTTTCAATCTGTTGGAGCAACGCCCTAGGGTGAACCCTAGGTTGCCCGGGAAGTAGATATGACCATTACTTTCATACTGGTTGCAATTATCCGTTTTATACGATGGAATAACTGTTGTATTTATATTGTATTTTATGCTTCTGGCGTTCACTTCTTACGCCTTAACTATTCGATCTGGTGGAACAACGCACTAGGGTGAAGCCTAGGCTGCGCGGAACGTAGAAATGACCATAACTTTCACACTGGTAGGAATTATTCGATTTCTACAATGGAAAAACGGTTCTATTTGTTTTGTGTTTTATGTTTCGCGCGTTGACTTCTAAGGCCCTAACTATTCGATCTGGTGGAGCAACGCCCTAGAGTGAAGCCTAGGTATCCCGGAACGTGGAAATGACCATAACTTTCACACAGATAGCAATTATTCGTTCTATACATGGAAAAACTGTTCTATTTATTTTGTATTTTATGCTTCTGGCGTTGACTTCTTAGGCCCTGTCTATTCGATCTGGTGGAGCAACGCCCTAGGTTGAAGCCTAGGTTGCCCGGATAGTAGAAATGACAATAACTTTCATAGTGGTTGCAATTATACGTTTTACACGATGGAAAAAATGTTGTATTTATATTGTATTATATGCTTCTGACGTTGACTTCTAAGGCACCAACTATTCGATCTGGTGGAGCAACGCCCTAGAGTGAAGCCTAGGTTGCCCGGAACGTAGAAATGACCATAACTTTCACACTGGTTGCCATTATTCGTTTTATACGATGGAAAAACTGTTGTATTTATATTGTATTTTATGCTTCTGACGTTGGCTTCTAAGGCGCCAACTATACGATCTGTTGGAGGAACGCCCTAGAGTGAAGCCTAGGTTGCCCGGAACGTAGAAATGACCATAACTTTCACACTGGTTGCAATTATTCGTTTTATACAATGGAAAAACTGTTGTATTTATATTGTATTATATGCTTCTGGCGTTCACTTCTTAGGCCCTAGCTATTCGATCGGGTGTAACAACGCCCTAGGGTGAAGCCTAGGTTGCCCGGAAAGTAGAAATGACCATAACTTTCAAACTGGTTGCAATTATTCCTGTTATACGATGGAAAAACTGTTGTATTTATATTGTATTTTATGCTTCTGGCGTTGACTTCTAAGGCACTAAGTATTCGATATGGTGGAGCAACGCCCCAGAGTGAAGCCTAGCGTGTCCGGAACGTAGAAATGACCATCACTTTCAAACTGGTTGCAATTACTCCTGTTATATGATGGAAAAACTGTTGTATTTTTATTGCATTTGATGCTTCGGGCGTTGACTTCTAAGGCACTAACTATTCAATCTGTTGGAGCAACGCCCTAGGGAGAATCCTAGGTTGCCCGGAAAGTAGAAATGAAAATAACTTTCATACTGGTAGCACTTATTCGTTTTATACGATGGAAAAACTGTTGTATTTATATTGTATTTTATGCTTCTGGCGTTGACTTCTGAGGCACTAACTATTCGATCTGGTGGAGCAACACCCTAGAGTGAAGCCATGATTTCCCGGAACTTGGAAATGATCATGACTTTCATACTGGTTGCAATTATTCGTTTTATACGATGGAAAAACTGTTGTATTTATATTGTATTTTATGCTTCTGGCGTTGACTTCTAAGGCACTAACTGTTCGATCTGGTGGAGCACCGCCCTAGAGTGAAGCTTAGGTTGCCCGGAACATAGAAATGACCATAACCTTCACACTGGTGGCTATTATTCGTTTTATTCGATGGAAAAACTGTTATATTTATATTGTATTTTATGCTTCTGGCGCTGACTTCATAGGCCCTAACTATTCGATCTGGTGGAACACGCCCTAGAGTGAAGTCTAGGATGCCCGGAACGTAGAAATGACCATCACTTTCACACTGGTTGCAATTATTCATATTATAGGATGGAAAACCTGTTGTATTTAGATTGTATTTTATGCTCCTGGTGTTGACTTCTTAGGCCCTAACTATTCGATCTGGTGGAGCAACGCCCTAGAGTGAAGCCTAGGGTGCCCGGAACGTAGAAATGACCTTCACTTTCAAACTGGTTGCAATTACTCCTGTTATATGATGGAAAAACTGTTGTATTTTTATTGCATTTGATGCTTCGAGCGTAGACTTCTAAGGCACTAACTATTCAATCTGTTGGAGCAACGCCCTAGAGTGAAGCCTAGGTTGCCCGGAACGTAGAAATGACCATAACTTTCACACTGGTTGCAATTATTCGTTTTATACGATGGAAAAACTGTTGTATTTATATTGTATTATATGCTTCTAGCGTTCACTTCTTAGGCCCTAGCTATTCGATCGTGTGTAACAACGCGCTAGGGTGAAGCCTAGGTTGCCCGGAAAGTAGAAATGACCATAACTTTCAAACTGGTTGCAATTATTCCTCTTATACGATGGAAAAACTGTTGTATTTTTATTGCATTTTATGCTTCGGGCGTTGACTTCTAAGGCCCTAACTAATCAATCTGTTGGAGCAACGCCCTAGGGTGAAGCCTAGGCTGCCCGGAAAGTAGAAATGTCCATAACTTTCATACTGGTTGCAATTACTCGTTTTATACGATGGAAAAACTGTTGTATTTATATTGTATTTTATGCTTCTGACGTTGACTTCTAAGGCACCAACTATTCGATCTGTTGGAGCAACGCCCTAGAGTGAAGCCTAGGTTGCCCGGAACGTAGAAATGACCATAACTTTCACACAGGTTGCTATTATTCGTTTTAAGACGATGGAACAACTGTTGTATTTATATTGTATTTTATGCTTCTGGCGTTCACTTCTTAGGCCCTAGCTATTCGATCGGGTGGAACAACGCCCTAGGGTGAAGCCTAGGTAGCCCCGAAAGTAGAAATGACCATAACTTTCAAACTGGTTGCAATTATTCCTGTTATACGATGGAAAAACTGTTGTATTTATATTGTATTTTATGCTTCAGGCGTTGACTTCTAAGGCACTAAGTATTCGATATGGTGGAGCAACGCCCTAGGGTGAACCCTAGGTTGCCCGGGAAGTAGTTATGACCATTACTTTCATACAGGTTGCAATTATCCGTTTTATACGATGGAAAAACTGTTGTATTTATATTGTATTTTATGCTTCTTGCGTTCACTTCTTAGGCCTTAACTATTCGATCTGGTGGAACAACGCACTAGGGTGAAGCCTAGGCTGCGCGGAACGTAGAAATGACCATAACTTTCACACTGGTAGGAATTATTCGATTTATACAATGGAAAAACTGTTCTATTTGTTTTGTGTTTTATGTTTCGCGCGTTGACTTCTAAGGCCCTAAATATTCGATCTGGTGGAGCAACGCCCTACAGTGAAGCCTAGGTATCCCGGAACGTAGAAATGACCATAACTTTCACACTGGTTGCAATTATTCGTTTTATACGATGGAAAAACTGTTGTATTTATATTGTATTATATGCTTCTGGCGTTCACTTCTTAGGCCCTAGCTATTCGATCGGGTGTAACAACGCCCTAGGGTGAAGACTAGGTTGCCCGGAAAGTAGAAATGACCATAACTTTCACACTGGTTGCAATTATTCGTTTTATACAATGGAAAAACTGTTGTATTTATATTGTATTATATGCTTCTGGCGTTCACTTCTTAGGCCCTAGCTATTCGATCGGGTGTAACAACGCCCTAGGGTGAAGCCTAGGTTGCCCGGAAAGTAGAAATGACCATAACTTTCAAACTGGTTGCAATTATTCCTGTTATACGATCGAAAAACTGTTGTATTTATATTGTATTTTATGCTTCTGGCGTTGACTTCTAAGGCACTAAGTATTCGATATGGTGGAGCAACGCCCCAGAGTGAAGCCTAGCGTGTCCGGAACGTAGAAATGACCATCACTTTCAAACTGGTTGCAATTACTCCTGTTATATGATGGAAAAACTGTTGTATTTTTATTGCATTTGATGCTTCGGGCGTTGACTTCTAAGGCACTAACTATTCAATCTGTTGGAGCAACGCCCTAGGGAGAATCCTAGGTTGCCCGGAAAGTAGAAATGAAAATAACTTTCATACTGGTTGCACTTATTCGTTTTATACGATGGAAAAACTGTTGTATTTATATTGTATTTTATGCTTCTGGCGTTGACTTCTGAGGCACTAACTATTCGATCTGGTGGAGCAACGCCCTAGAGTGAAGCCTTGGTTTCCCGGAACGTAGAAATGATCATGACTTTCATACTGGTTGCAATTATTCGTTTTATACGATGGAAAAACTGTTGTATTTATATTGTATTTTATGCTTCTGGCGTTGACTTCTAAGGCACTAACTGTTCGATCTGGTGGAGCACCGCCCTAGAGTGAAGCTTAGGTTGCCCGGAACATAGAAATGACCATAACCTTCACACTGGTGGCTATTATTCGTTTTATTCGATGGAAAAACTGTTATATTTATATTGTATTTTATGCTTCTGGCGCTGACTTCATAGGCCCTAACTATTCGATCTGGTGGAACACGCCCTAGAGTGAAGTCTAGGATGCCCGGAACGTAGAAATGACCATCACTTTCACACTGGTTGCAATTATTCATATTATAGGATGGAAAACCTGTTGTATTTAGATTGTATTTTATGCTCCTGGTGTTGACTTCTTAGGCCCTAACTATTCGATCTGGTGGAGCAACGCCCTAGAGTGAAGCCTAGGGTGCCCGGAACGTAGAAATGACCTTCACTTTCAAACTGGTTGCAATTACTCCTGTTATATGATGGAAAAACTGTTGTATTTTTATTGCATTTGATGCTTCGAGCGTAGACTTCTAAGGCACTAACTATTCAATCTGTTGGAGCAACGCCCTAGAGTGAAGCCTAGGTTGCCCGGAACGTAGAAATGACCATAACTTTCACACTGGTTGCAATTATTCGTTTTATACGATGGAAAAACTGTTGTATTTATATTGTATTATATGCTTCTAGCGTTCACTTCTTAGGCCCTAGCTATTCGATCGTGTGTAACAACGCGCTAGGGTGAAGCCTAGGTTGCCCGGAAAGTAGAAATGACCATAACTTTCAAACTGGTTGCAATTATTCCTCTTATACGATGGAAAAACTGTTGTATTTTTATTGCATTTTATGCTTCGGGCGTTGACTTCTAAGGCCCTAACTAATCAATCTGTTGGAGCAACGCCCTAGGGTGAAGCCTAGGCTGCCCGGAAAGTAGAAATGTCCATAACTTTCATACTGGTTGCAATTATTCGTTTTATACGATGGAAAAACTGTTGTATTTATATTGTATTTTATGCTTCTGACGTTGACTTCTAAGGCACCAACTATTCGATCTGTTGGAGCAACGCCCTAGAGTGAAGCCTAGGTTGCCCGGAACGTAGAAATGACCATAACTTTCACACAGGTTGCTATTATTCGTTTTAAGACGATGGAACAACTGTTGTATTTATATTGTATTTTATGCTTCTGGCGTTCACTTCTTAGGCCCTAGCTATTCGATCGGGTGGAACAACGCCCTAGGGTGAAGCCTAGGTAGCCCCGAAAGTAGAAATGACCATAACTTTCAAACTGGTTGCAATTATTCCTGTTATACGATGGTAAAACTGTTGTATTTATATTGTATTTTATGCTTCAGGCGTTGACTTCTAAGGCACTAAGTATTCGATATGGTGGAGCAACGCCCTAGGGTGAACCCTAGGTTGCCCGGGAAGTAGTTATGACCATTACTTTCATACAGGTTGCAATTATCCGTTTTATACGATGGAAAAACTGTTGTATTTATATTGTATTTTATGCTTCTTGCGTTCACTTCTTAGGCCTTAACTATTCGATCTGGTGGAACAACGCACTAGGGTGAAGCCTAGGCTGCGCGGAACGTAGAAATGACCATAACTTTCACACTGGTAGGAATTATTCGATTTATACAATGGAAAAACTGTTCTATTTGTTTTGTGTTTTATGTTTCGCGCGTTGACTTCTAAGGCCCTAAATATTCGATCTGGTGGAGCAACGCCCTAGAGTGAAGCCTAGGTATCCCGGAACGTAGAAATGACCATAACTTTCACACTGGTTGCAATTATTCGTTTTATACGATGGAAAAACTGTTGTATTTATATTGTATTATATGCTTCTGGCGTTCACTTCTTAGGCCCTAGCTATTCGATCGGGTGTAACAACGCCCTAGGGTGAAGACTAGGTTGCCCGGAAAGTAGAAATGACCATAACTTTCAAACTGGTTGCAATTATTCCTGTTATATGATGGAAAAACTGTTGTATTTATATTGTATTTTATGCTTCTGGCGTTGACTTCTAAGGCACTAACTGTTCGATCTGGTGGAGCACCGCCCTAGAGTGAAGCTTAGGTTGCCCGGAACATAGAAATGACCATAACCTTCACACTGGTGGCTACTATTCGTTTTATTCGATGGAAAAACTGTTATATTAATATTGTATTTTATGCTTCTGACGTTGACTTCTAAGGCACCAACTATACGATCTGTTGGAGGAACGCCCCAGAGTGAAGCCTAGGGTGTCCGGAACGTAGAAATGACCATCACTTTCAAACTGGTTGCAATTACTTCTGTTATATGATGGAAAAACTGTTGTATTTTTATTGCATTTGATGCTTCGGGCGTTGACTTCTAAGGCACTAACTATTCAATCTGTTGGAGCAACGCCCTAGGGTGAATCCTAGGTTGCCCGGAAAGTAGAAATGAAAATAACTTTCATACTGGTTGCAATTATTCGTTTTATACGATGGAAAAACTGTTGTATTTATATTGTATTTTATGCTTCTGGCGTTGACTTCTGTGGCACTAACTATTCGATCTGGTGGAGCAACGCCCTAGAGTGAAGCCTTGGTTTCCCGGAACGTAGAAATGATCATGACTTTCATACTGGTTGCACTTATTCGTTTTATACGATGGAAAAACTGTTGTATTTATATTGTGTTTTATGCTTCTGGCGTTGACTTCTAAGGCACTAACTGTTCTATCTGGTGGAGCACCGCCCTAGAGTGAAGCTTAGGTTGCCCGGAACATAGAAATGACCATAACCTTCACACTGGTGGCTATTATTCGTTTTATTCGATGGAAAAACTGTTATATTTATATTCTATTTTATGCTTCTGGCGCTGACTTCATAGGCCCTAACTATTCGATCTGGTGGAACACGCCCTAGAGTGAAGTCTAGGTTGCCCGGAACGTAGAAATGACCATCACTTTCACACTGGTTGCAATTATTCATATTATAGGATGGAAAACCTGTTGTATTTAGATTGTATTTTATGCCCCTGGTGTTGACTTCTTAGGCCCTAACTGTTCGATCTGGTGGAGCAACGCCCTAGAGTGAAGCCTAGGTTGCCCGGAACGTAGAACTGACCATCACTTTCAAACTTGTTACAATTATTCCTGTTATACGATGGAAAAACTGTTACATTTTTATTGCATTTTATGCTTCGGGCGTTGACTTCTAAGGCCCTAACTATTCAATCTGTTGGAGCAACGCCCTAGGGTGAAGCCTAGGTTGCCCGGAAAGTAGAAATGTCCATAACTTTCATACTGGTTGCAATTATTCGTTTTATACGATGGAAAATCTGTTGTATTTATATTGTATTTTATGCTTCTGACGTTGACTTGTGAGGCACCAACTATTCGATCTGTTGGAGCAACGACCTAGAGTGAAGCCTAGGTTGCCCGGAACGTAGAAATGACCATAACTTTCACACAGGTTGCTATTATTCGTTTTAAGACGATGGAACAACTGTTGTATTTATATTGTATTTTATGCTTCTGGCGTTCACTTCTTGGGCACTAACTTTTCAATCTGTTGGAGCAACGCCCTAGGGTGAACCCTAGGTTGCCCGGGAAGTAGATATGACCATTACTTTCATACTGGTTGCAATTATCCGTTTTATACGATGGAATAACTGTTGTATTTATATTGTATTTTATGCTTCTGGCGTTCACTTCTTAGGCCTTAACTATTCGATCTGGTGGAACAACGCACTAGGGTGAAGCCTAGGCTGCGCGGAACGTAGAAATGACCATAACTTTCACACTGGTAGGAATTATTCGATTTATACAATGGAAAAACGGTTCTATTTGTTTTGTGTTTTATGTTTCGCGCATTGACTTCTAAGGCCCTAACTATTCGATCTGGTGGAGCAACGCCCTAGAGTGAAGCCTAGGTATCCCGGAACGTGGAAATGACCATAACTTTCACACAGATAGCAATTATTCGTTCTATACATGGAAAAACTGTTCTATTTATTTTGTATTTTATGCTTCTGGCGTTGACTTCTTAGGCCCTGTCTATTCGATCTGGTGGAGCAACGCCCTAGGTTGAAGCCTAGGTTGCCCGGATAGTAGAAATGACAATAACTTTCATAGTGGTTGCAATTATACGTTTTACACGATGGAAAAACTGTTGTATTTATATTGTATTTTATGCTTCTGGCGTTGACTTCTGAGGACATAACTATTCGATCCGTTGGAGCAACGCCCTAGGGTGAAGCCTAGGCTGCCCGGAAAGTAGAAATGTCCATAACTTTCATACCGGTTGCAATTATTCGTTTTATATGATGGAAAAACTGTTGTATTTATATTGTATTTTATGCTTCTGGCGTTGACTTCTGAGGACCTAACTATTCGATCTGTTGGAGCAACGCCCTAGGGTGAAGCCTAGGCTGCCCGGAAAGTAGAAATGTCCATAACTTTCATACTGGTTGCAATTATTCGTTTTATATGATGGAAAAACTGTTGTATTTATATTGTATTTTATGCTTCTGACGTTGACTTCTAAGGCGCCAACTATACGATCTGTTGGAGGAACGCCCTAGAGTGAAGCCTAGGTTGCCCGGAACGTAGAAATGACCATAACTTTCACACTGGTTGCAATTATTCGTTTTATACGATGGAAAAACTGTTGTATTTATATTGTATTATATGCTTCTGGCGTTCACTTCTTAGGCCCTAGCTATTCGATCGGGTGTAACAACGCCCTAGGGTGAAGCCTAGGTTGCCCGGAAAGTAGAAATGACCATAACTTTCAAACTGGTTGCAATTATTCCTGTTATACGATGGAAAAACTGTTGTATTTATATTGTATTTTATGCTTCTGGCGTTGACTTCTAAGGCACTAAGTATTCGATATGGTGGAGCAACGCCCCAGAGTGAAGCCTAGGGTGTCCGGAACGTAGAAATGACCATCACTTTCAAACTGGTTGCAATTACTCCTGTTATATGATGGAAAAACTGTTGTATTTTTATTGCATTTGATGCTTCGGGCGTTGACTTCTAAGGCACTAACTATTCAATCTGTTGGAGCAACGCCCTAGGGTGAATCCTAGGTTGCCCGGAAAGTAGAAATGAAAATAACTTTCATACTGGTTGCACTTATTCGTTTTATACGATGGAAAAACTGTTGTATTTATATTGTATTTTATGCTTCTGGCGTTGACTTCTGAGGCACTAACTATTCGATCTGGTGGAGCAACGCCCTAGAGTGAAGCCTTGGTTTCCCGGAACGTAGAAATGATCATGACTTTCATACTGGTTGCAATTATTCGTTTTATACGATGGAAAAACTGTTGTATTTATATTGTATTTTATGCTTCTGGCGTTGACTTCTAAGGCACTAACTGTTCGATCTGGTGGAGCACCGCCCTAGAGTGAAGCTTAGGTTGCCCGGAACATAGAAATGACCATAACCTTCACACTGGTGGCTATTATTCGTTTTATTCGATGGAAAAACTGTTATATTTATATTGTATTTTATGCTTCTGGCGCTGACTTCATAGGCCCTAACTATTCGATCTGGTGGAACACGCCCTAGAGTGAAGTCTAGGATGCCCGGAACGTAGAAATGACCATCACTTTCACACTGGTTGCAATTATTCATATTATAGGATGGAAAACCTGTTGTATTTAGATTGTATTTTATGCTCCTGGTGTTGACTTCTTAAGCCCTAACTATTCGATCTGGTGGAGCAACGCCCTAGAGTGAAGCCTAGGTTGCCCGGAACGTAGAACTGACCATCACTTTCAAACTTGTTACAATTATTCCTGTTATACGATGGAAAAACTGTTACATTTTTATTGCATTTTATGCTTCGGGCGTTGACTTCTAAGGCCCTAACTATTCAATCTGTTGGAGCAACGCCCTAGGGTGAAGCCTAGGTTGCCCGGAACGTAGAAATGACCTTCACTTTCAAACTGGTTGCAATTACTCCTGTTATATGATGGAAAAACTGTTGTATTTTTATTGCATTTGATGCTTCGAGCGTAGACTTCTAAGGCACTAACTATTCAATCTGTTGGAGCAACGCCCTAGAGTGAAGCCTAGGTTGCCCGGAACGTAGAAATGACCATAACTTTCACACTGGTTGCAATTATTCGTTTTATACGATGGAAAAACTGTTGTATTTATATTGTATTATATGCTTCTAGCGTTCACTTCTTAGGCCCTAGCTATTCGATCGGGTGTAACAACGCCCTAGGGTGAAGCCTAGGTTGCCCGGAAAGTAGAAATGACCATAACTTTCAAACTGGTTGCAATTATTCCTCTTATACGATGGAAAAACTGTTGTATTTTTATTGCATTTTATGCTTCGGGCGTTGACTTCTAAGGCCCTAACTAATCCATCTGTTGGAGCAACGCCCTAGGGTGAAGCCTAGGCTGCCCGGAAAGTAGAAATGTCCATAACTTTCATACTGGTTGCAATTATTCGTTTTATACGATGGAAAAACTGTTGTATTTATATTGTATTTTATGCTTCTGACGTTGACTTCTAAGGCACCAACTATTCGATCTGTTGGAGCAACGCCCTAGAGTGAAGCCTAGGTTGCCCGGAACGTAGAAATGACCATCACTTTCACACTGGTTGCAATTATTCATATTATAGGATGGAAAACCTGTTGTATTTAGATTGTATTTTATGCTCCTGGTGTTGACTTCTTAGGCCCTAACTATTCGATCTGGTGGAGCAACGCCCTAGAGTGAAGCCTAGGTTGCCCGGAACGTAGAACTGACCATCACTTTCAAACTTGTTACAATTATTCCTGTTATACGATGGAAAAACTGTTACATTTTTATTGCATTTTATGCTTCGGGCGTTGACTTCTAAGGCCCTAACTATTCAATCTGTTGGAGCAACGCCCTAGGGTGAAGCCTAGGTTGCCCGGAAGGTAGAAATGTCCATAACTTTCATACTGGTTGCAATTATTCGTTTTATACGATGGAAAAACTGTTATATTTATATTGTATTTTATGCTTCTGACGTTGACTTGTGAGGCACCAACTATTCGATCTGTTGGAGCAACGCCCTAGAGTGAAGCCTAGGTGGCCCGGAACGTAGAAATGACCATAACTTTCACACAGGTTGCTATTATTCGTTTTAAGACGATGGAACAACTGTTGTATTTATATTGTATTTTATGCTTCTGGCGTTCACTTCTTAGGCCCTAACTATTCGATCGGGTGGAACAACGCCCTAGGGTGAAGCCTAGGTTGCCCCGAAAGTAGAAATGACCATAACTTTCAAACTGGTTGCAGTTATTCCTGTTATACGATGGAAAAACTGTTGTATTTATATTGTATTTTATGCTTCAGGCGTTGACTTCTAAGGCACTAAGTATTCGATATGGTGGAGCAACGCCCTAGAGTGAAGCCTAGGGTGCCCGGAACGTAGAAATGACCTTCACTTTCAAACTGGTTGCAATTACTCCTGTTATATGATGGAAAAACTGTTGTATTTTTATTGCATTTGATGCTTCGAGCGTAGACTTCTAAGGCACTAACTATTCAATCTGTTGGAGCAACGCCCTAGAGTGAAGCCTAGGTTGCCCGGAACGTAGAAATGACCATAACTTTCACACTGGTTGCAATTATTCGTTTTATACGATGGAAAAACTTTGTATTTATATTGTATTATATGCTTCTAGCGTTCACTTCTTAGGCCCTAGCTATTCGATCGGGTGTAACAACGCCCTAGGGTGAAGCCTAGGTTGCCCGGAAAGTAGAAATGACCATAACTTTCAAACTGGTTGCAATTATTCCTCTTATACGATGGAAAAACTGTTGTATTTTTATTGAATTTTATGCTTCGGGCGTTGACTTCTAAGGCCCTAACTAATCCATCTGTTGGAGCAACGCCCTAGGGTGAAGCCTAGGCTGCCCGGAAAGTAGAAATGTCCATAACTTTCATACTGGTTGCAATTATTCGTTTTATACGATGGAAAAACTGTTGTATTTATATTGTATTTTATGCTTCTGACGTTGACTTCTAAGGCACCAACTATTCGATCTGTTGGAGCAACGCCCTAGAGTGAAGCCTAGGTTGCCCGGAACGTAGAAATGACCATAACTTTCACACTGGTTGCAATTATTCGTTTTATACGATGGAAAAACTGTTGTATTTATATTGTATTATATGCTTCTGACGTTGACTTCTAAGGCGCCAACTATACGATCTGTTGGAGGGACGCCCTAGAGTGAAGCCTAGGTTGCCCGGAACGTAGAAATGACCACAACTTTCACACTGGTTGCAATTATTCGTTTTATACGATGGAAAAACTGTTGTATTTATATTGTATTATATGCTTCTGGCGTTCACTTCTTAGGCCCTAGCTATTCGATCGGGTGTAACAACGCCCTAGGGTGAAGCCTAGGTTGCCCGGAAAGTAGAAATGACCATAACTTTCAAACTGGTTGCAATTATTCCTGTTAACGATGGAAAAACTGTTGTATTTATATTGTATTTTATGCTTCTGGCGTTGACTTCTAAGGCACTAAGTATTCGATATGGTGGAGCAACGCCCCAGAGTGAAGCCTAGGGTGTCCGGAACGTAGAAATGACCATCACTTTCAAACTGGTTGCAATTACTCCTGTTATATGATGGAAAAACTGTTGTATTGTTATTGCATTTGATGCTTCGGGCGTTGACTTCTAAGGCACTAACTATTCAATCTGTTGGAGCAACGCCCTAGGGTGAATCCTAGGTTGCCCGGAAAGTAGAAATGAAAATAACTTTCATACTGGTTGCACTTATTCGTTTTATACGATGGAAAAGCTGTTGTATTTATATTGTATTTTATGCTTCTGGCGTTGACTTCTGAGGCACTAACTATTCGATCTGGTGGAGCAACGCCCTAGAGTGAAGCCTTGGTTTCCCGGAACGTAGAAATGATCATGACTTTCATACTGGTTGCAATTATTCGTTTTATACGATGGAAAAACTGTTGTATTTATATTGTATTTTATGCTTCTGGCGTTGACTTCTAAGGCACTAACTGTTCGATCTGGTGGAGCACCGCCCTAGAGTGAAGCTTAGGTTGCCCGGAACATAGAAATGACCATAACCTTCACACTGGTGGCTATTATTCGTTTTATTCGATGGAAAAACTGTTATATTTATATTGTATTTTATGCTTCTGGCGCTGACTTCATAGGCCCTAACTATTCGATCTGGTGGAACACGCCCTAGAGTGAAGTCTAGGATGCCCGGAACGTAGAAATGACCATCACTTTCACACTGGTTGCAATTATTCATATTATAGGATGGAAAACCTGTTGTATTTAGATTGTATTTTATGCTCCTGGTGTTGACCTCTTAGGCCCTAACTATTCGATCTGGTGGAGCAACGCCCTAGAGTGAAGCCTAGGTTGCCCGGAACGTAGAACTGACCATCACTTTCAAACTTGTTACAATTATTCCTGTTATACGATGGAAAAACTGTTACATTTTTATTGCATTTTATGCTTCGGGCGTTGACTTCTAAGGCCCTAACTATTCAATCTGTTGGAGCAACGCCCTAGGGTGAAGCCTAGGTTGCCCGGAAAGTAGAAATGTCCATAACTTTCATACTGGTTGCAATTATTCGTTTTATACGATGGAAAAACTGTTATATTTATATTGTATTTTATGCTTCTGACGTTGACTTGTGAGGCACCAACTATTCGATCTGTTGGAGCAACGCCCTAGAGTGAAGCCTAGGTGGCCCGGAACGTGGAAATGACCATAACTTTCACACAGATAGCAATTATTCGTTCTATACATGGAAAAACTGTTCTATTTATTTTGTATTTTATGCTTCTGGCGTAGACTTCTTAGGCCCTGTCTATTCGATCTGGTGGAGCAACGCCCTAGGTTGAAGCCTAGGTTGCCCGGATAGTAGAAATGACAATAACTTTCATAGTGGTTGCAATTATACGTTTTACACGATGGAAAAACTGTTGTATTTATATTGTATTTTATGCTTCTGGCGTTGACTTCTGAGGACATAACTATTCGATCCGTTGGAGCAACGCCCTAGGGTGAAGCCTAGGCTGCCCGGAAAGTAGAAATGTCCATAACTTTCATACCGGTTGCAATTATTCGTTTTATATGATGGAAAAACTGTTGTATTTATATTGTATTTTATGCTTCTGGCGTTGACTTCTGAGGACCTAACTATTCGATCTGTTGGAGCAACGCCCTAGGGTGAAGCCTAGGCTGCCCGGAAAGTAGAAATGTCCATAACTTTCATACTGGTTGCAATTATTCGTTTCATATGATGGAAAAACTGTTGTATTTATATTGTATTTTATGCTTCTGACGTTGACTTCTAAGGCGCCAACTATACGATCTGTTGGAGGAACGCCCTAGAGTGAAGCCTAGGTTGCCCGGAACGTAGAAATGACCATAACTTTCACACTGGTTGCAATTATTCGTTTTATACGATGGAAAAACTGTTGTATTTATATTGTATTATATGCTTCTGGCGTTCACTTCTTAGGCCCTAGCTATTCGATCGGGTGTAACAACGCCCTAGGGTGAAGCCTAGGTTGCCCGGAAAGTAGAAATGACCATAACTTTCAAACTGGTTGCAATTATTCCTGTTATACGATGGAAAAACTGTTGTATTTATATTGTATTTTATGCTTCTGGCGTTGACTTCTAAGGCACTAAGTATTCGATATGGTGGAGCAACGCCCCAGAGTGAAGCCTAGGGTGTCCGGAACGTAGAAATGACCATCACTTTCAAACTGGTTGCAATTACTCCTGTTATATGATGGAAAAACTGTTGTATTTTTATTGCATTTGATGCTTCGGGCGTTGACTTCTAAGGCACTAACTATTCAATCTGTTGGAGCAACGCCCTAGGGTGAATCCTAGGTTGCCCGGAAAGTAGAAATGAAAATAACTTTCATACTGGTTGCACTTATTCGTTTTATACGATGGAAAAACTGTTGTATTTATATTGTATTTTATGCTTCTGGCGTTGACTTCTGAGGCACTAACTATTCGATCTGGTGGAGCAACGCCCTAGAGTGAAGCCTTGGTTTCCCGGAACGTAGAAATGATCATGACTTTCATACTGGTTGCAATTATTCGTTTTATACGATGGAAAAACTGTTGTATTTATATTGTATTTTATGCTTCTGGCGTTGACTTCTAAGGCACTAACTGTTCGATCTGGTGGAGCACCGCCCTAGAGTGAAGCTTAGGTTGCCCGGAACATAGAAATGACCATAACCTTCACACTGGTGGCTATTATTCGTTTTATTCGATGGAAAAACTGTTATATTTATATTGTATTTTATGCTTCTGGCGCTGACTTCATAGGCCCTAACTATTCGATCTGGTGGAACACGCCCTAGAGTGAAGTCTAGGATGCCCGGAACGTAGAAATGACCATCACTTTCACACTGGTTGCAATTATTCATATTATAGGATGGAAAACCTGTTGTATTTAGATTGTATTTTATGCTCCTGGTGTTGACTTCTTAGGCCCTAACTATTCGATCTGGTGGAGCAACGCCCTAGAGTGAAGCCTAGGTTGCCCGGAACGTAGAACTGACCATCACTTTCAAACTTGTTACAATTATTCCTGTTATACGATGGAAAAACTGTTACATTTTTATTGCATTTTATGCTTCGGGCGTTGACTTCTAAGGCCCTAACTATTCAATCTGTTGGAGCAACGCCCTAGGGTGAAGCCTAGGTTGCCCGGAACGTAGAAATGACCTTCACTTTCAAACTGGTTGCAATTACTCCTGTTATATGATGGAAAAACTGTTGTATTTTTATTGCATTTGATGCTTCGAGCGTAGACTTCTAAGGCACTAACTATTCAATCTGTTGGAGCAACGCCCTAGAGTGAAGCCTAGGTTGCCCGGAACGTAGAAATGACCATAACTTTCACACTGGTTGCAATTATTCGTTTTATACGATGGAAAAACTGTTGTATTTATATTGTATTATATGCTTCTAGCGTTCACTTCTTAGGCCCTAGCTATTCGATCGGGTGTAACAACGCCCTAGGGTGAAGCCTAGGTTGCCCGGAAAGTAGAAATGACCATAACTTTCAAACTGGTTGCAATTATTCCTCTTATACGATGGAAAAACTGTTGTATTTTTATTGCATTTTATGCTTCGGGCGTTGACTTCTAAGGCCCTAACTAATCCATCTGTTGGAGCAACGCCCTAGGGTGAAGCCTAGGCTGCCCGGAAAGTAGAAATGTCCATAACTTTCATACTGGTTGCAATTATTCGTTTTATACGATGGAAAAACTGTTGTATTTATATTGTATTTTATGCTTCTGACGTTGACTTCTAAGGCACCAACTATTCGATCTGTTGGAGCAACGCCCTAGAGTGAAGCCTAGGTTGCCCGGAACGTAGAAATGACCATCACTTTCACACTGGTTGCAATTATTCATATTATAGGATGGAAAACCTGTTGTATTTAGATTGTATTTTATGCTCCTGGTGTTGACTTCTTAGGCCCTAACTATTCGATCTGGTGGAGCAACGCCCACCGTTGACTTCTTAGGCCCTAACTATTCGATCTGGTGGAGCAACGCCCTAGAGTGAAGCCTAGGTTGCCCGGAACGTAGAACTGACCATCACTTTCAAACTTGTTACAATTATTCCTGTTATACGATGGAAAAACTGTTACATTTTTATTGCATTTTATGCTTCGGGCGTTGACTTCTAAGGCCCTAACTATTCAATCTGTTGGAGCAACGCCCTAGGGTGAAGCCTAGGTTGCCCGGAAGGTAGAAATGTCCATAACTTTCATACTGGTTGCAATTATTCGTTTTATACGATGGAAAAACTGTTATATTTATATTGTATTTTATGCTTCTGACGTTGACTTGTGAGGCACCAACTATTCGATCTGTTGGAGCAACGCCCTAGAGTGAAGCCTAGGTGGCCCGGAACGTAGAAATGACCATAACTTTCACACAGGTTGCTATTATTCGTTTTAAGACGATGGAACAACTGTTGTATTTATATTGTATTTTATGCTTCTGGCGTTCACTTCTTAGGCCCTAACTATTCGATCGGGTGGAACAACGCCCTAGGGTGAAGCCTAGGTTGCCCCGAAAGTAGAAATGACCATAACTTTCAAACTGGTTGCAGTTATTCCTGTTATACGATGGAAAAACTGTTGTATTTATATTGTATTTTATGCTTCAGGCGTTGACTTCTAAGGCACTAAGTATTCGATATGGTGGAGCAACGCCCTAGAGTGAAGCCTAGGGTGCCCGGAACGTAGAAATGACCTTCACTTTCAAACTGGTTGCAATTACTCCTGTTATATGATGGAAAAACTGTTGTATTTTTATTGCATTTGATGCTTCGAGCGTAGACTTCTAAGGCACTAACTATTCAATCTGTTGGAGCAACGCCCTAGAGTGAAGCCTAGGTTGCCCGGAACGTAGAAATGACCATAACTTTCACACTGGTTGCAATTATTCGTTTTATACGATGGAAAAACTTTGTATTTATATTGTATTATATGCTTCTAGCGTTCACTTCTTAGGCCCTAGCTATTCGATCGGGTGTAACAACGCCCTAGGGTGAAGCCTAGGTTGCCCGGAAAGTAGAAATGACCATAACTTTCAAACTGGTTGCAATTATTCCTCTTATACGATGGAAAAACTGTTGTATTTTTATTGAATTTTATGCTTCGGGCGTTGACTTCTAAGGCCCTAACTAATCCATCTGTTGGAGCAACGCCCTAGGGTGAAGCCTAGGCTGCCCGGAAAGTAGAAATGTCCATAACTTTCACACTGGTTGCAATTATTCGTTTTATACGATGGAAAAACTGTTGTATTTATATTGTATTATATGCTTCTGACGTTGACTTCTAAGGCGCCAACTATACGATCTGTTGGAGGGACGCCCTAGAGTGAAGCCTAGGTTGCCCGGAACGTAGAAATGACCACAACTTTCACACTGGTTGCAATTATTCGTTTTATACGATGGAAAAACTGTTGTATTTATATTGTATTTTATGCTTCTGGCGTTGACTTCTAAGGCACTAACTGTTCGATCTGGTGGAGCACCGCCCTAGAGTGAAGCTTAGGTTGCCCGGAACATAGAAATGACCATAACCTTCACACTGGTGGCTATTATTCGTTTTATTCGATGGAAAAACTGTTATATTTATATTGTATTTTATGCTTCTGGCGCTGACTTCATAGGCCCTAACTATTCGATCTGGTGGAACACGCCCTAGAGTGAAGTCTAGGATGCCCGGAACGTAGAAATGACCATCACTTTCACACTGGTTGCAATTATTCATATTATAGGATGGAAAACCTGTTGTATTTAGATTGTATTTTATGCTCCTGGTGTTGACCTCTTAGGCCCTAACTATTCGATCTGGTGGAGCAACGCCCTAGAGTGAAGCCTAGGTTGCCCGGAACGTAGAACTCACCATCACTTTCAAACTTGTTACAATTATTCCTGTTATACGATGGAAAAACTGTTACATTTTTATTGCATTTTATGCTTCGGGCGTTGACTTCTAAGGCCCTAACTATTCAATCTGTTGGAGCAACGCCCTAGGGTGAAGCCTAGGTTGCCCGGAAAGTAGAAATGTCCATAACTTTCATACTGGTTGCAATTATTCGTTTTATACGATGGAAAAACTGTTATATTTATATTGTATTTTATGCTTCTGACGTTGACTTGTGAGGCACCAACTATTCGATCTGTTGGAGCAACGCCCTAGAGTGAAGCCTAGGTGGCCCGGAACGTAGAAATGACCATAACTTTCACACAGGTTGCTATTATTCGTTTTAAGACGATGGAACAACTGTTGTATTTATATTGTATTTTATGCTTCTGGCGTTCACTTCTTAGGCCCTAACTATTCGATCGGGTGGAACAACGCCCTAGGGTGAAGCCTAGGTTGCCCCGAAAGTAGAAATGACCATAACTTTCAAACTGGTTGCAGTTATTCCTGTTATACGATGGAAAAACTGTTGTATTTATATTGTATTTTATGCTTCAGGCGTAGACTTCTAAGGCACTAAGTATTCGATATGGTGGAGCAACGCCCTAGAGTGAAGCCTAGGGTGCCCGGAACGTAGAAATGACCTTCACTTTCAAACTGGTTGCAATTACTCCTGTTATATGATGGAAAAACTGTTGTATTTTTATTGCATTTGATGCTTCGAGCGTAGACTTCTAAGGCACTAACTATTCAATCTGTTGGAGCAACGCCCTAGAGTGAAGCCTAGGTTGCCCGGAACGTAGAAATGACCATAACTTTCACACTGGTTGCAATTATTCGTTTTATACGATGGAAAAACTGTTGTATTTATATTGTATTATATGCTTCTAGCGTTCACTTCTTAGGCCCTAGCTATTCGATCGGGTGTAACAACGCCCTAGGGTGAAGCCTAGGTTGCCCGGAAAGTAGAAATGACCATAACTTTCAAACTGGTTGCAATTATTCCTCTTATACGATGGAAAAACTGTTGTATTTTTATTGCATTTTATGCTTCGGGCGTTGACTTCTAAGGCCCTAACTAATCCATCTGTTGGAGGAACGCCCTAGGGTGAAGCCTAGGCTGCCCGTAAAGTAGAAATGTCCATAACTTTCATACTGGTTGCAATTATTCGTTTTATACGATGGAAAAACTGTTGTATTTATATTGTATTTTATGCTTCTGCCGTTGACTTCTAAGGCACCAACTATTCGATCTGTTGGAGCAACGCCCTAGAGTGAAGCCTAGGTTGCCCGGAACGTAGAAATGACCATAACTTTCACACTGGTTGCAATTATTCGTTTTATACGATGGAAAAGCTGTTGTATTTATATTGTATTATATGCTTCTGGCGTACACTTCTTAGGCCCTAACTATTCGATCGGGTGGAACAACGCCCTAGGGTGAAGCCTAGGTTGCCCGGAAAGTAGAAATGACCATGACTTTCGAACTGTTTGGAATTATTCCTGTTATACGATGGAAAAACTGTTGTATATATATTGTATTTTATGCTTCGGGCGTTGACTTCTAAGGCCCTAACTAATCAATCTGTTGGAGCAACGCACTAGGGTGAAGCCTAGGCTGCCCGGAAAGTAGAAATGACCATCATTTTCAAACTGGTTGCAATTACTCCTGTTATATGATGGAAAAACTGTTGTATTTTTATTGCATTTGATGCTTCGGGCGTTGACTTCTAAGGCACTAACTATTCAATCTGTTGGAGCAACGCCCTAGAGTGAAGCCTTGGTTTCCCGGAACGTAGAAATGATCATGACTTTCATACTGGTTGCAATTATTCGTTTTATACGATGGAAAAACTGTTGTATTTATATTGTATTTTATGCTTCTGGCGTTGACTTCTAAGGCACTAGCTGTTCGATCTGGTGGAGCACCGCCCTAGAGTGAAGCTTAGGTTGCCCGGAACATAGAAATGACCATAACCTTCACACTGGTGGCTATTATTCGTTTTATTCGATGGAAAAACTGTTATATTTATATTCTATTTTATGCTTCTGGCGCTGACTTCATAGGCCCTAACTATTCGATCTGGTGGAACACGCCCTTGAGTGAAGTCTAGGTTGCCCGGAACGTAGAAATGACCATCACTTTCACACTGGTTGCAATTATTCATATTATAGGATGGAAAACCTGTTGTATTTATATTGTATTTTATGCTTCTGACGTTGACTTGTGAGGCACCAACTATTCGATCTGTTGGAGCAACGCCCTAGAGTGAAGCCTAGGTTGCCCGGAACGTAGAAATGACCATAACTTTCACACAGGTTGCTATTATTCGTTTTAAGACGATGGAACAACTGTTGTATTTATATTGTATTTTATGCTTCTGGCGTTCACTTCTTGGGCACTAACTTTTCAATCTGTTGGAGCAACGCCCTAGGGTGAACCCTAGGTTGCCCGGGAAGTAGATATGACCATTACTTTCATACTGGTTGCAATTATCCGTTTTATACGATGGAATAACTGTTGTATTTATATTGTATTTTATGCTTCTGGCGTTCACTTCTTAGGCCTTAACTATTCGATCTGGTGGAACAACGCACTAGGGTGAAGCCTAGGCTGCGCGGAACGTAGAAATGACCATAACTTTCACACTGGTAGGAATTATTCGATTTATACAATGGAAAAACGGTTCTATTTGTTTTGTGTTTTATGTTTCGCGCGTTGACTTCTAAGGCCCTAACTATTCGATCTGGTGGAGCAACGCCCTAGAGTGAAGCCTAGGTATCCCGGAACGTGGAAATGACCATAACTTTCACACAGATAGCAATTATTCGTTCTATACATGGAAAAACTGTTCTATTTATTTTGTATTTTATGCTTCTGGCGTTGACTTCTTAGGCCCTGTCTATTCGATCTGGTGGAGCAACGCCCTAGGTTGAAGCCTAGGTTGCCCGGATAGTAGAAATGACAATAACTTTCATAGTGGTTGCAATTATACGTTTTACACGATGGAAAAACTGTTGTATTTATATTGTATTTTATGCTTCTGGCGTTGACTTCTGAGGACCTAACTATTCGATCCGTTGGAGCAACGCCCTAGAGTGAAGCCTAGGTTGCCCGGAAAGTAGAAATGACCATAACTTTCAAACTGGTTGCAATTATTCCTGTTATACGATGGAAAAACTGTTGTATTTATATTGTATTTTATGCTTCTGGCGTACACTTCTTAGGCCCTAACTATTCGATCGGGTGGAACAACGCCCTAGGGTGAAGCCTAGGTTGCCCGGAAAGTAGAAATGACCATGACTTTCGAACTGTTTGGAATTATTCCTGTTATACGATGGAAAAACTGTTGTATATATATTGTATTTTATGCTTCGGGCCTTGACTTCTAAGGCCCTAACTAATCAATCTGTTGGAGCAATGCACTAGGGTGAAGCCTAGGCTGCCCGGAAAGTAGAAATGTCCATAACTTTCATACTGGTTGCAATTATTCGTTTTATACGTTGGAAAAACTGTTGTATTTATATTGTATTTTATGCTTCTGACGTTGACTTCTAAGGCACCAACTATTCGATCTGTTGGAGCAACGCCCTAGAGTGAAGCCTAGGTTGCCCGGAACGTAGAAATGACCATAACTTTCACACTGGTTGCAATTATTCGTTTTATACGATGGAAAAACTGTTGTATTTATATTGTATTATATGCTTCTGGCGTACACTTCTTAGGCCCTAACTATTCGATCGGGTGGAACAACGCCCTAGGGTGAAGCCTAGGTTGCCCGGAAAGTAGAAATGACCATAACTTTCGAACTGTTTGGAATTATTCCTGTTATACGATGGAAAAACTGTTGCATATATATTGTATTTTATGCTTCTGACGTTGACTTCTAAGGCACCAACTATACGATCTGTTGGAGGAACGCCCCAGAGTGAAGCCTAGGGTGTCCGGAACGTAGAAATGACCATCACTTTCAAACTGGTTGCAATTACTCCTGTTATATGATGGAAAAACTGTTGTATTTTTATTGCATTTGATGCTTCGGGCGTTGACTTCTAAGGCACTAACTATTCAATCTGTTGGAGCAACGCCCTAGGGTGAATCCTAGGTTGCCCGGAAAGTAGAAATGAAAATAACTTTCATACTGTTTGCAATTATTCGTTTTATACGATGGAAAAACTGTTGTATTTATATTGTATTTTATGCTTCTGGCGTTGACTTCTGAGGCACTAACTATTCGATCTGGTGGAGCAACGCCCTAGAGTGAAGCCTTGGTTTCCCGGAACGTAGAAATGATCATGACTTTCATACTGGTTGCAATTATTCGTTTTATACGATGGAAAAACTGTTGTATTTATATTGTATTTTATGCTTCTGGCGTTGACTTCTAAGGCACTAACTGTTCGATCTGGTGGAGCACCGCCCTAGAGTGAAGCTTAGGTAGCCCGGAACATAGAAATGACCATAACCTTCACACTGGTGGCTATTATTCGTTTTATTCGATGGAAAAACTGTTATATTTATATTCTATTTTATGCTTCTGGCGCTGACTTCATAGGCCCTAACTATTCGATCTGGTGGAACACGCCCTAGGGTGAAGTCTAGGTTGCCCGGAACGTAGAAATGACCATCACTTTCACACTGGTTGCAATTATTCATATTATAGGATGGAAAACCTGTTGTATTTAGATTGTATTTTATGCTCCTGGTGTTGACTTCTTAGGCCCTAACTGTTCGATCTGGTGGAGCAACGCCCTAGAGTGAAGCCTAGGTTGCCCGGAACGTAGAACTGACCATCACTTTCAAACTTGTTACAATTATTCCTGTTATACGATGGAAAAACTGTTACATTTTTATTGCATTTTATGCTTCGGGCGTTGACTTCTAAGGCCCTAACTATTCAATCTGTTGGAGCAACGCCCTAGGGTGAAGCCTAGGTTGCCCGGAAAGTAGAAATGTCCATAACTTTCATACTGGTTGCAATTATTCGTTTTATACGATGGAAAATCTGTTGTATTTATATTGTATTTTATGCTTCTGACGTTGACTTGTGAGGCACCAACTATTCGATCTGTTGGAGCAACGCCCTAGAGTGAAGCCTAGGTTGCCCGGAACGTAGAAATGACCATAACTTTCACACAGGTTGCTATTATTCGTTTTAAGACGATGGAACAACTGTTGTATTTATATTGTATTTTATGCTTCTGGCGTTCACTTCTTGGGCACTAACTTTTCAATCTGTTGGAGCAACGCCCTAGGGTGAACCCTAGGTTGCCCGGGAAGTAGATATGACCATTACTTTCATACTGGTTGCAATTATCCGTTTTATACGATGGAATAACTGTTGTATTTATATTGTATTTTATGCTTCTGGCGTTCACTTCTTAGGCCTTAACTATTCGATCTGGTGGAACAACGCACTAGGGTGAAGCCTAGGCTGCGCGGAACGTAGAAATGACCATAACCTTCACACTGGTAGGAATTATTCGATTTATACAATGGAAAAACGGTTCTATTTGTTTTGTGTTTTATGTTTCGCGCGTTGACTTCTAAGGCCCTAACTATTCGATCTGGTGGAGCAACGCCCTAGAGTGAAGTCTAGGATGCCCGGAACGTAGAAATGACCATCACTTTCACACTGGTTGCAATTATTCATATTATAGGATGGAAAACCTGTTGTATTTAGATTGTATTTTATGCTCCTGGTGTTGACTTCTTAGGCCCTAACTATTCGATCTGGTGGAGCAACGCCCTAGAGTGAAGCCTAGGTTGCCCGGAACATAGAACTGACCATCACTTTCAAACTTGTTACAATTATTCCTGTTATACGATGGAAAAACTGTTTCATTTTTATTGCATTTTATGCTTCGGGCGTTGACTTCTAAGGCCCTAACTATTCAATCTGTTGGAGCAACGCCCTAGGATGAAGCCTAGGTTGCCCGGAAAGTAGAAATGTCCATAACTTTCATACTGGTTGCAATTATTCGTTTTATACGATGGAAAAACTGTTATATTTATATTGTATTTTATGCTTCTGACGTTGACTTGTGAGGCACCAACTATTCGATCTGTTGGAGCAACGCCCTAGAGTGAAGCCTAGGTTGCCCGGAACGTAGAAATGACCATAACTTTCAAACTGGTTGCAATTATTCGTTTTATACGATGGAAAAACTGTTGTATTTATATTGTATTATATGCTTCTGGCGTACACTTCTTAGGCCCTAGCTATTCGATCGGGTGTAACAACGCCCTAGGGTGAAGCCTAGGTTGCCCGGAAAGTAGAAATGACCATAACTTTCAAACTGGTTGCAATTATTCCTGTTATACGATGGAAAAACTGTTGTATTTATATTGTATTTTATGCTTCTGGCGTTGACTTCTAAGGCACTAAGTATTCGATATGGTGGAGCAACGCCCCAGAGTGAAGCCTAGGGTGTCCGGAACGTAGAAATGACCATCACTTTCAAACTGGTTGCAATTACTCCTGTTATATGATGGAAAAACTGTTGTATTTTTATTGCATTTGATGCTTCGGGCGTTGACTTCTAAGGCACTAACTATTCAATCTGTTGGAGCAACGCCCTAGGGTGAATCCTAGGTTGCCCGGAAAGTAGAAATGAAAATAACTTTCATACTGGTTGCACTTATTCGTTTTATACGATGGAAAAACTGTTGTATTTATATTGTATTTTATGCTTCTGGCGTTGACTTCTGAGGCACTAACTATTCGATCTGGTGGAGCAACGCCCTAGAGTGAAGCCTTGGTTTCCCGGAACGTAGAAATGACCATAACCTTCACACTGGTGGCTATTATTCGTTTTATTCGATGGAAAAACTGTTATATTTATATTGTATTTTATGCTTCTGGCGCTGACTTCATAGGCCCTAACTATTCGATCTGGTGGAACACGCCCTAGAGTGAAGTCTAGGATGCCCGGAACGTAGAAATGACCATCACTTTCACACTGGTTGCAATTATTCATATTATAGGATGGAAAACCTGTTGTATTTAGATTGTATTTTATGCTCCTGGTGTTGACTTCTTAGGCCCTAACTATTCGATCTGGTGGAGCAACGCCCTAGAGTGAAGCCTAGGTTGCCCGGAACGTAGAACTGACCATCACTTTCAAACTTGTTACAATTATTCCTGTTATACGATGGAAAAACTGTTACATTTTTATTGCATTTTATGCTTCGGGCGTTGACTTCTATGGCCCTAACTATTCAATCTGTTGGAGCAACGCCCTAGGGTGAAGCCTAGGTTGCCCGGAAAGTAGAAATGTCCATAACTTTCATACTGGTTGCAATTATTCGTTTTATACGATGGAAAAACTGTTATATTTATATTGTATTTTATGCTTCTGACGTTGACTTGAGAGGCACCAACTATTCGATCTGTTGGAGCAACGCCCTAGAGTGAAGCCTAGGTGGCCCGGAACGTAGAAATGACCATAACTTTCACACAGGTTGCTATTATTCGTTTTAAGACGATGGAACAACTGTTGTATTTATATTGTATTTTATGCTTCTGGCGTTCACTTCTAAGGCACTAACTATTCAATCTGTTGGAGCAACGCCCTAGGGTGAATCCTAGGTTGCCCGGAAAGTAGAAATGAAAATAACTTTCATACTGGTTGCACTTATTCGTTTTATACGATGGAAAAACTGTTGTATTTATATTGTATTTTATGCTTCTGGCGTTGACTTCTGAGGCACTAACTATTCGATCTGGTGGAGCAACGCCCTAGAGTGAAGCCTTGGTTTCCCGGAACGTAGAAATGATCATGACTTTCATACTGGTTGCAATTATTCGTTTTATACGATGGAAAAACTGTTGTATTTATATTGTATTTTATGCTTCTGGCGTTGACTTCTAAGGCACTAACTGTTCGATCTGGTGGAGCACCGCCCTAGAGTGAAGCTTAGGTTGCCCGGAACATAGAAATGACCATAACCTTCACACTGGTGGCTATTATTCGTTTTATTCGATGGAAAAACTGTTATGTTTATATTGTATTTTATGCTTCTGGCGCTGACTTCATAGGCCCTAACTATTCGATCTGTTGGAGCAACGCCCTAGGGTGAAGCCTAGGCTGCCCGGAAAGTAGAAATGTCCATAACTTTCATACTGGTTGCAATTATTCGTTTTATATGATGGAAAAACTGTTGTACTTATATTGTATTTTATGCTTCTGACGTTGACTTCTAAGGCACCAACTATTCGATCTGGTGGAGCAACGCCCTAGAGTGAAGCCTAGGTTGCCCGGAACGTAGAAATGACCATAACTTTCACACTGGTTGCAATTATTCGTTTTATACGATGGAAAAACTGTTGTATTTATATTGTATTTTATGCTTCTGACGTTGACTTCTAAGGCACCAGCTATACGATCTGTTGGAGGAACGCCCTAGAGTGAAGCCTATGTTGCCCGGAACGTAGAAATGACCATAACTTTCACACTGGTTGCAATTATTCGTTTTATACGATGGAAAAACTGTTGTATTTATATTGTATTATATGCTTCTGGCGTTCACTTCTTAGGCCCTAGCTATTCGATCGGGTGTAACAACGCCCTAGGGTGAAGCGTAGGTTGCCCGGAAAGTAGAAATGACCATAACTTTCAAACTGGTTGCAATTATTCCTGTTATACGATGGAAAAACTGTTGTATTTATATTGTATTTTATGCTTCTGGCGTTGACTTCTAAGGCACTAAGTATTCGATATGGTGGAGCAATGCCCCAGAGTGAAGCCTAGGGTGTCCGGAACGTAGAAATGACCATCACTTTCAAACTGGTTGCAATTACTCCTGTTATATGATGGAAAAACTGTTGTATTTTTATTGCATTTGATGCTTCGGGCGTTGACTTCTAAGGCACTAACTATTCAATCTGTTGGAGCAACGCCCTAGGGTGAATCCTAGGTTGCCCGGAAAGTAGAAATGAAAATAACTTTCACACTGGTTGCAATTATTCGTTTTATACGATGGAAAAACTGTTGTATTTATATTGTATTTTATGCTTCTGGCGTTGACTTCTGAGGCACTAACTATTCGATCTGCTGGAGCAACGCCCTAGAGTGAAGCCTTGGTTTCCCGGAACGTAGAAATGATCATGACTTTCATACTGGTTGCAATTATTCGTTTTATACGATGGAAAAACTGTTGTATTTATATTGTATTTTATGCTTCTGGCGTTGACTTCTGAGGCACTAACTGTTCGATCTGCTGGAGCAACGCCCTAGAGTGAAGCCTTGGTTTCCCGGAACGTAGAAATGATCATGACTTTCATACTGGTTGCAATTATTCGTTTTATACGATGGAAAAACTGTTTTATTTATATTGTATTTTATGCTTCTGGCGTTGACTTCTAAGGCACTAACTGTTAGATCTGGTGGAGCACCGCCCTAGAGTGAAGCTTAGGTTGCCCGGAAGTAGAAATGACCATAACTTTCATACTGGTTGCAATTATCCGTTTTATACGAAGGAAAAGCTGTTGCTTGTATATTGTATTTTATGCTTCTGGCGTTGACTTGTTAGGCCATAACTATTCGATCTGGTGGAGCAACGCCTTAGAGTGAAGCCTTGGTTTCCCGGAACGTAGAAATTACCATCACTTTCATACTGGTTGTAATTATTCGTTTTATACGACGGAAAAACTGTTGTGCTTATATTGTATTTTATGCTTGTGGCGTTGAATTCTAAGGCACTAACTATTCGATCTGGTGGGGCAACGCCCTAGAGTGAAGTCTAGGTTGCCCGGAACGTAGAAGTGACCATAACTTTCACACTGGTTGCAATTATTCCTGTTATACGATGGAAAAACTGTTGTATTTATATTGTATTTTATGCTTCTGGCGTTCACTTCTTAGGCACTAACTTTTCAATCTGTTGGAGCAACGCCCTAGGGTGGATCCTAGGTTGCCCGGGAAGTAGAAATGACCATAACTTTCATACTGGTTGCAATTATCCGTTTTATACGAAGGAAAAGCTGTTGCTTGTATATTGTATTCTATGCTTCTGGCGTTGACTTCTTAGGTCATAACTATTCGATCTGGTGGAGCAACGCCTTAGAGTGAAGCCTTGGTTTCCCGGAACGTAGAAATTACCATCACTTTCATACTGGTTGTAATTATTCGTTTTATACGACGGAAAAACTGTTGTGCTTATATTGTATTTTATGCTTGTGGCGTTGAATTCTAAGGCACTAACTATTCGATCTGGTGGGGCAACGCCCTAGAGTGAAGTCTAGGTTGCCCGGAACGTAGAAGTGACCATAACTTTCACACTGGTTGCAATTATCCGGTTTATACGATGGAAAAACTGTTGTATTTATATTGTATTTTATGCTTCTGGCGTTCACTTCTTAGGCACTAACTTTTCAATCTGTTGGAGCAACGCCCTAGGGTGAATCCTAGGTTGCCCGGGAAGTAGAAATGACCATAACTTTCATACTGGTTGCAATTATCCGTTTTATACGAAGGAAAAACTGTTGTATTTATATGGTATTTTATGCTTCTGGCGTTCACTTCTTAGGCCTTAACCATTCGATCTGGTGGAGCAACGCCCTAGAGTGAAGCCCAGGTTGCCCGGAACGTAGAAATGACCATAACTTTCACACTGGTTGCAATTATTCGTTTTATACGATGGAAAAACTGTTGTATTTATATTGTATTTTATGCTTCTGACGCTGACTTCTAAGGCACCAACTATACGATCAGTTGGAGCAACGCCCTAGGGTGAACCCTAGGTTGCCCGGGAAGTAGAGATGACCATTACTTTCATACTGGTTGCAATTATCAGTTTTATACGATGGAAAAACTGTTGTATTTATATTGTATTTTATGCTTCTGGCGTTCACTTCTTAGGCCTTAACTATTCGATCTGGTGGAACAACGCACTAGGGTGAAGCCTAGACTGCGCGGAACGTAGAAATGACCATACCTTTCACACTGGTAGGAATTATTCGATTTATACAATGGAAAAACTGTTCTATTTGTTTTGTGTTTTATGTTTCGCGCGTTGACTTCTAAGGCCCTAACTATTCGATCTGGTGGAGCAACGCCCTAGGGTGAAGACTAGGTATCCCGGAACGTGGAAATGACCATAACTTTCACACAGATAGCAATTATTCGTTCTATACATGGAAAAACTGTTCTATTTATTTTGTATTTTATGCTTCGGGCGTTGACTTCTTAGGCCCTGTCTATTCGATCTGGTGGAGCAACGCCCTAGGTTGAAGCCTAGGTTGCCCGGATAGTAGAAATGACAATAGCTTTCATAGTGGTTGCAATTATTCGTTTTATACGATGGAAAAACTGTTGTATTTATATTGTATTTTATGCTTCTGACGTTGACTTCTAAGGCACCAACTATACGATCTGTTGGAGGAACGCCCTAGAGTGAAGCCTAGGTTGCCCGGAACGTAGAAATGACCATCACTTTCACACTGGTTGCAATTACTCATATTATAGGATGGAAAACCTGTTGTATTTAGATTGTATTTTATGCTCCTGGTGTTGACTTCTTAGCCCTTAACTATTCGATCTGGTGGAGCAACGCCCTAGAGTGAAGCCTAGGTTGCCCGGAACGTAGAACTGACCATCACTTTCAAACTTGTTACAATTATTCCTGTTATACGATGGAATAACTGTTACATTTTTATTGCATTTTATGCTTCGGGCGTTGACTTCTAAGGCCCTAACTAATCAATCTGTTGGAGCAACGCCCTAGGGTGAAGCCTAGGCTGCCCGGAAAGTAGAAATGTCCATAACTTTCATACTGGTTGCAATTATTCGTTTTATACGATGGAAAAACCGTTGTATTTGTATTGTATTTTATGCTTCTGACGTTGACTTCTAAGGCACCAACTATTCGATCTGTTGGAGCAACGCCCTAGAGTGAAGCCTAGGTTGCCCGGAACGTAGAAATGACCATAACTTTCATACTGGTTGCAATTATTCGTTTTATACGACGGAAAAACTGTTGTGCTTATATTGTATTTTATGCTTGTGGCGTTGAATTCTAAGGCACTAACTATTCGATCTGGTGGAGCAACGCCCTAGAGTGAAACCTAGGTTGCCCGGAACGTAGAAATGACCATTACCTTCACACTCTTTGCAATTATTCATTTTATACGATGGAAAAGCTGTTGCATTTATATTGTATTTTATGCTTCTGGCGTTGACTTCTTAGGCCCTGACTATTCGATCTGGTGGAGCAACGCCTTCGAGTGACGCCTAGGATGCCCGGAACGTAGAAATGACCATACCTTTCACACTGGTTGCTATTGTTCCTGTTATACGATGGAAAAGCTGTTGTATTTATATTGTACCTTATGCTTCTGGCGTTGACTTCTAAGGCCCTAACTATTCGATCTGGTGGAGCAACGCCCTAGGGTGAAGCCTAGGTTGCCCGGATAGTAGAAATGACCATAAGTTTCATAGTGGTTGCAATTATTCGTTTTATACGATGGAAAAACTGTTGTATTTATAATGTATTTTATGCTTCTGGCGTTGACTTCTGAGGCCCTAACTATTCGATCTGTTGGAGCAACGCCCTAGAGTGAAGCCTTGGTTTCCCGGAACGTAGAAATGACCATGACTTTCATACTGGTTGCAATTATTCGTTTTATACGATGGAAAAACTGTTGTATTTATATTGTATTTTATGCTTCTGGCGTTGACTTCTATGGCACTAACTGTTCGATCTGGTGGAGCAACGCCCTAGAGTGAAGCTTAGGTTGCCCGGAACATAGAAATGACCATAACCTTCACACTGGTGGCTATTATTCGTTGTATTCGATGGAAAAAATGTTATATTTATATTGTATTTCACGCTTCTGGCGCTGACTTCTTAGGCCCTACCTATTCGATCTGGTGGAACAGCGCCCTAGAGTGAAGTCTAGGTTGCCCGGAACGTAGAAGTGACCATCACTTTCACACTGGTTGCAATTATTCATATTATAGGATGGAAAACCTGTTGTATTTATATTGTATTTTAAGCTCCTGGTGTTGGCTTCTTAGTCCCTAACTATTCGATCTGGTGGAGCAACGCCCTAGGGTGAATCCTAGGTTGCCCGGAAAGTAGAAATGACCATAACTTTCATACTGGTTGCAATTATTCGTTTTATACGATGGAAAAACTGTTGTATTTATATTGTATTTTATGCTTCTGACGTTGACTTCTAAGGCACCAACCATTCGATCTGGTGGAGCAACGCCCAAGAGTGAAGCCTAGGTTGCCCGGAACGTAGAAATGACCATAACTTTCACACTGGTTGCAATTATTCGTTTTATACGATGGAAAAACTGTTGTATTTATATTGTATTTTATGCTTCTGACGTTGACCTCTAAGGCACCAACTATACGATCTGTTGGAGGAACGCCCTAGAGTGAAGCCTAGGTTGCCCGGAACGCAGAAATGACCATAACTTTCACACTGGTTGCAATTATTCGTTTTATACGATGGAAAAACTGTTGTATTTATATTGTATTATATGCTTCTGGCGTTCACTTCTTAGGCCCTAGCTATTCGATCGGGTGTAACAACGCCCTAGGGTGAAGCCTAGGTTGCCCGGAAAGTAGAAATGACCATATCTTCCGAACTGGTTGGAATTATTCCTGTTGTACGATGGAAAAACTGTTGTATATATATTGTATTTTATGCTTCTGGCGTTGACTTCTAAGGCACTAAGTATTCGATATGGTGGTGCAACGCCCTAGAGTGAAGCCTAGGGTGCCCGGAACGTAGAAATGACCATCACTTTCAAACTGGTTGCAATTACTCCTGTTATATGATGGAAAAACTGTTGTATTTTTATTGCATTTGATGCTTCTGGCGTTGACTTCTAAGGCACTAACTATTCAATCTGTTGGAGCAACGCCCTAGGGTGAATCCTAGGTTGCCCGGAAAGTAGAAATGACCATAACTTTCATACTGGTTGCAATTATCCGGTTTATACGATGGACAAACTGTTGTATTTATATTGTATTTTATGCTTCTGGCGTTCACTTCTTGGGTACTAACTTTTCAACCTGTTGGAGCAACGCCCTAGGGTGAACCCTAGGTTGCCCGGGAAGTAGATATGACCATTACTTTCATACTGGTTGCAACTATCCGTTTTATACGATGGAAAAACTGTTGTAGTTATATTGTATTTTATGCTTCTGGCATTCACTTCTTAGGCCTTAACTATTGGATCTGGTGGAACAACGCACTAGGGTGAAGCCTAGACTGCGCGGAACGTAGAAATGACCATAACTTTCACACTGGTAGGAATTATTCGATTTACACAATGGAAAAACTGTTCTATTTGTTTTGTGTTTTATGCTTCGGGCATTGACTTCTAAGGCCCTCACTATTCAATCTGTTGGAGCAACGCCCTAGGGTGAAGCCTAGGTTGCCCGGAACGTTGAAATGACCACAACTTTCACACTGGTTGCAATTATTCGTTTTATACGATGGAAAAGCTGTTGTGCTTATATTGTATTTTATGCTTGTGGCGTTGAATTCTAAGGCACTAACTATTCGATCTGGTGGGGCAACGCCCTAGAGTGAAGTCTAGGTTGCCCGGAACGTAGAAGTGACCATAACTTTCACACTGGTTGCAATTATCCGGTTTATACGATGGAAAAACTGTTGTATTTATATTGTATTTTATGCTTCTGGCGTTCACTTCTTAGGCACTAACTTTTCAATCTGTTGGAGCAACGCCCTAGGGTGAATCCTAGGTTGCCCGGGAAGTAGAAATGACCATAACTTTCATACTGGTTGCAATTATCCGTTTTATACGAAGGAAAAACTGTTGTATTTATATGGTATTTTATGCTTCTGGCGTTCACTTCTTAGGCCTTAACCATTCGATCTGGTGGAGCAACGCCCTAGAGTGAAGCCCAGGTTGCCCGGAACGTAGAAATGACCATAACTTTCACACTGGTTGCAATTATTCGTTTTATACGATGGAAAAACTGTTGTATTTATATTGTATTTTATGCTTCTGACGCTGACTTCTAAGGCACCAACTATACGATCAGTTGGAGCAACGCCCTAGGGTGAACCCTAGGTTGCCCGGGAAGTAGATATGACCATTACTTTCATACTGGTTGCAATTATCCGTTTTATACGATGGAAAAACTGTTGTATTTATATTGTATTTTATGCTTCTGGCGTTCACTTCTTAGGCCTTAACTATTCGATCTGGTGGAACAACGCACTAGGGTGAAGCCTAGACTGCGCGGAACGTAGAAATGACCATACCTTTCACACTGGTAGGAATTATTCGATTTATACAATGGAAAAACTGTTCTATTTGTTTTGTGTTTTATGTTTCGCGCGTTGACTTCTAAGGCCCTAACTATTCGATCTGGTGGAGCAACGCCCTAGGGTGAAGACTAGGTATCCCGGAACGTGGAAATGACCATAACTTTCACACAGATAGCAATTATTCGTTCTATACATGGAAAAACTGTTCTATTTATTTTGTATTTTATGCTTCGGGCGTTGACTTCTTAGGCCCTGTCTATTCGATCTGGTGGAGCAACGCCCTAGGTTGAAGCCTAGGTTGCCCGGATAGTAGAAATGACAATAGCTTTCATAGTGGTTGCAATTATTCGTTTTATACGATGGAAAAACTGTTGTATTTATATTGTATTTTATGCTTCTGACGTTGACTTCTAAGGCACCAACTATACGATCTGTTGGAGGAACGCCCTAGAGTGAAGCCTAGGTTGCCCGGAACGTAGAAATGACCATCACTTTCACACTGGTTGCAATTACTCATATTATAGGATGGAAAACCTGTTGTATTTAGATTGTATTTTATGCTCCTGGTGTTGACTTCTTAGCCCTTAACTATTCGATCTGGTGGAGCAACGCCCTAGAGTGAAGCCTAGGTTGCCCGGAACGTAGAACTGACCATCACTTTCAAACTTGTTACAATTATTCCTGTTATACGATGGAATAACTGTTACATTTTTATTGCATTTTATGCTTCGGGCGTTGACTTCTAAGGCCCTAACTATTCGATCTGGTGGAGCAACGCCCTAGGGTGAAGCCTAGGTTGCCCGGATAGTAGAAATGACCATAAGTTTCATAGTGGTTGCAATTATTCGTTTTATACGATGGAAAAACTGTTGTATTTATATTGTATTTTATGCTTCTGGCGTTGACTTCTGAGGCCCTAACTATTCGATCTGTTGGAGCAACGCCCTAGAGTGAAGCCTTGGTTTCCCGGAACGTAGAAATGACCATGACTTTCATACTGGTTGCAATTATTCGTTTTATACGATGGAAAAACTGTTGTATTTATATTGTATTTTATGCTTCTGGCGTTGACTTCTATGGCACTAACTGTTCGATCTGGTGGAGCAACGCCCTAGAGTGAAGCTTAGGTTGCCCGGAACATAGAAATGACCATAACCTTCACACTGGTGGCTATTATTCGTTGTATTCGATGGAAAAAATGTTATATTTATATTGTATTTCACGCTTCTGGCGCTGACTTCTTAGGCCCTACCTATTCGATCTGGTGGAACAGCGCCCTAGAGTGAAGTCTAGGTTGCCCGGAACGTAGAAGTGACCATCACTTTCACACTGGTTGCAATTATTCATATTATAGGATGGAAAACCTGTTGTATTTATATTGTATTTTAAGCTGCTGGTGTTGGCTTCTTAGTCCCTAACTATTCGATCTGGTGGAGCAACGCCCTAGGGTGAATCCTAGGTTGCCCGGAAAGTAGAAATGACCATAACTTTCATACTGGTTGCAATTATTCGTTTTATACGATGGAAAAACTGTTGTATTTATATTGTATTTTATGCTTCTGACGTTGACTTCTAAGGCACCAACCATTCGATCTGGTGGAGCAACGCCCAAGAGTGAAGCCTAGGTTGCCCGGAACGTAGAAATGACCATAACTTTCACACTGGTTGCAATTATTCGTTTTATACGATGGAAAAACTGTTGTATTTATATTGTATTTTATGCTTCTGACGTTGACTTCTAAGGCACCAACTATACGATCTGTTGGAGGAACGCCCTAGAGTGAAGCCTAGGTTGCCCGGAACGCAGAAATGACCATAACTTTCACACTGGTTGCAATTATTCGTTTTATACGATGGAAAAACTGTTGTATTTATATTGTATTATATGCTTCTGGCGTTCACTTCTTAGGCCCTAGCTATTCGATCGGGTGTAACAACGCCCTAGGGTGAAGCCTAGGTTGCCCGGAAAGTAGAAATGACCATAACTTCCGAACTGGTTGGAATTATTCCTGTTGTACGATGGAAAAACTGTTGTATATATATTGTATTTTATGCTTCTGGCGTTGACTTCTAAGGCACTAAGTATTCGATATGGTGGTGCAACGCCCTAGAGTGAAGCCTAGGGTGCCCGGAACGTAGAAATGACCATCACTTTCAAACTGGTTGCAATTACTCCTGTTATATGATGGAAAAACTGTTGTATTTTTATTGCATTTGATGCTTCTGGCGTTGACTTCTAAGGCACTAACTATTCAATCTGTTGGAGCAACGCCCTAGGGTGAATCCTAGGTTGCCCGGAAAGTAGAAATGACCATAACTTTCATACTGGTTGCAATTATCCGGTTTATACGATGGACAAACTGTTGTATTTATATTGTATTTTATGCTTCTGGCGTTCACTTCTTGGGTACTAACTTTTCAACCTGTTGGAGCAACGCCCTAGGGTGAACCCTAGGTTGCCCGGGAAGTAGATATGACCATTACTTTCATACTGGTTGCAACTATCCGTTTTATACGATGGAAAAACTGTTGTATTTATATTGTATTTTATGCTTCTGGCATTCACTTCTTAGGCCTTAACTATTGGATCTGGTGGAACAACGCACTAGGGTGAAGCCTAGACTGCGCGGAACGTAGAAATGACCATAACTTTCACACTGGTAGGAATTATTCGATTTACACAATGGAAAAACTGTTCTATTTGTTTTGTGTTTTATGCTTCGGGCATTGACTTCTAAGGCCCTCACTATTCAATCTGTTGGAGCAACGCCCTAGGGTGAAGCCTAGGTTGCCCGGAACGTTGAAATGACCACAACTTTCACACTGGTTGCAATTATTCGTTTTATACGATGGAAAAGCTGTTGTATTTATATCGTATTTTATGCTTCTGGCGTTGACTTCCTAGGCCCTAACAATTCCATCTGGTGGACCAACGCCATAGGTTGAAGCCTAGGTTGCCCGGATAGTAGAAATGACAATAACTTTCATAGTGGTTGCAATTATTCGTTTTATACGATGGAAAAACTGTTGTATTTATATTGTATTTTATGCTTCTGGCGTTGACTTCTGAGGCCCTAACTATTCGATCTGTTGGAGCAACGCCTTAGGGTGAAGCCTAGGTTGCCCGGAAAGTAGAAATGTCCATAACTTTCATACTGGTTGCAATTATTCGTTTTATATGATGGAAAAACTGTTGTACTTATATTGTATTTTATGCTTCTGACGTTGACTTCTAAGGCACCAACTATTCGATCTGGTGGAGCAACGCCCTAGAGTGAAGCCTAGGTTGCCCGGAACGTAGAAATGACCATAACTTTCACACTGGTTGCAATTATTCGTTTTATACGATGGAAAAACTGTTGTATTTATATTGTATTTTATGCTTCTGACGTTGACTTCTAAGGCACCAGCTATACGATCTGTTGGAGGAACGCCCTAGAGTGAAGCCTAGGTTGCCCGGAACGTAGAAATGACCATAACTTTCACACTGGTTGCAATTATTCGTTTTATACGATGGAAAAACTGTTGTATTTATATTGTATTATATGCTTCTGGCGTTCACTTCTTAGGCCCTAGCTATTCGATCGGGTGTAACAACGCCCTAGGGTGAAGCCTAGGTTGCCCGGAAAGTAGAAATGACCATAACTTTCAAACTGGTTGCAATTATTCCTGTTATACGATGGAAAAACTGTTGTATTTATATTGTATTTTATGCTTCTGGCGTTGACTTCTAAGGCACTAAGTATTCGATATGGTGGAGCAACGCCCCAGAGTGAAGCCTAGGGTGTCCGGAACGTAGAAATGACCATCACTTTCAAACTGGTTGCAACTACTCCTGTTATATGATGGAAAAACTGTTGTATTTTTATTGCATTTGATGCTTCGGGCGTTGACTTCTAAGGCACTAACTATTCAATCTGTTGGAGCAACGCCCTAGGGTGAATCCTAGGTTGCCCGGAGTGTAGAAATGAAAATAACTTTCACACTGGTTGCAATTATTCGTTTTATACGATGGAAAAACTGTTGTATTTATATTGTATTTTATGCTTCTGGCGTTGACTTCTGAGGCACTAACTATTCGATCTGCTGGAGCAACGCCCTAGAGTGAAGCCTTGGTTTCCCGGAACGTAGAAATGATCATGACTTTCATACTGGTTGCAATTATTCGTTTTATACGATGGAAAAACTGTTGTATTTATATTGTATTTTATGCTTCTGGCGTTGACTTCTAAGGCACTAACTGTTCGATCTGGTGGAGCACCGCCCTAGAGTGAAGCTTAGGTTGCCCGGAACATAGAAATGACCATAACCTTCACACTGGTGGCTATTATTCGTTTTATTCGATGGAAAAACTGTTATATTTATATTGTATTTTATGTTTCTAGCGCTGACTTCATAGGCCCTAGCTATTCCATCTGGTGGAACACGCCCTAGAGTGAAGTCTAGGTTGCCCGGAACGTAGAAATGACCATCACTTTCACAATGGTTGCAATTATTCATATTATAGGATGGAAAACCTGTAGTACTTAGATCGTATTTTATGCTCCTGGTGTTGACTTCTTAGGCCCTAACTATTCGATCTGGTGGAGCAACGCCCTAGAGTGAAGCCTAGGTTGCCCGGAACGTAGAAATGACCATAACTTTCACACAGGTTGCTATTATTCGTTTTAAGACGATGGAACAACTGTTGTATTTATATTGTATTTTACGCTTCTGGCGTTCACTTCTTAGGCCCTAACTATTCGATCGGGTGGAACAACGCCCTAGGGTGAAGCCTAAGGAGACCGGAACGTAGAAATGACCATCACTTTCAAACTGGTTGCAATTACTCCTGTTATATGATGGAAAAACTGTTGTATTTTTATTGCATTTGATGCTTCGGGCGTTGACTTCTAAGGCACTAACTATTCAATCTGTTGGAGCAACGCCCTAGGGTGAATCCTAGGTTGCCCGGAAAGTAGAAATGAAAATAACTTTCACACTGGTTGCAATTATTCGTTTTATACGATGGAAAAACTGTTGTATTTATATTGTATTTTATGCTTCTGGCGTTGACTTCTGAGGCACTAACTGTTCGATCTGCTGGAGCAACGCCCTAGAGTGAAGCCTTGGTTTCCCGGAACGTAGAAATGATCATGACTTTCATACTGGTTGCAATTATTCGTTTTATACGATGGAAAAACTGTTTTATTTATATTGTATTTTATGCTTCTGGCGTTGACTTCTAAGGCACTAACTGTTAGATCTGGTGGAGCACCGCCCTAGAGTGAAGCTTAGGTTGCCCGGAACATAGAAATGACCATAACCTTCACACTGGTGGCTATTATTCGTTTTATTCGATGGAAAAACTGTTATATTTATATTGTATTTTATGCTTCTAGCGCTGACTTCATAGGCCCTAGCTATTCGATCTGGTGGAACACGCCCTAGAGTGAAGTCTAGGTTGCCCGGAACGTAGAAATGACCATCACTTTCACAATGGTTGCAATTATTCATATTATAGGATGGAAAACCTGTATTATTTAGATTGTATTTTATGCTCCTGGTGTTGACTTCTTAGGCCCTAACTATTCGATCTGGTGGAGCAACGCCCTAGAGTGAAGCCTAGGTTGCCCGGAACGTAGAAGTGACCATAACTTTCACACAGGTTGCTATTATTCGTTTTAAGACGATGGAACAACTGTTGTATTTATATTGTATTTTACGCTTCTGGCGTTCACTTCTTAGGCCCTAACTATTCGATCGGGTGGAACAACGCCCTAGGGTGAAGCCTAGGTTGCCCGGAAAGTAGAAATGACCATAACTTTCAAACTGGTTGCAATTATTCCTGTTATACGATGGAAAAACTGTTGTATTTATATTGTATTTTATGCTTCTGGCGTTCACTTCTTAGGCACTAACTTTTCAATCTGTTGGAGCAACGCCCTAGGGTGGATCCTAGGTTGCGCGGGAAGTAGAAATGACCATAACTTTCATACTGGTTGCAATTATCCGTTTTATACGAAGGAAAAGCTGTTGCTTGTATATTGTATTTTATGCTTCTGGCGTTGACTTCTTAGGCCATAACTATTCGATCTGGTGGAGCAACGCCTTAGAGTGAAGCCTTGGTTTCCCGGAACCTAGAAATTACCATCACTTTCATACTGGTTGTAATTATTCGTTTTATACGACGGAAAAACTGTTGTGCTTATATTGTATTTTATGCTTGTGGCGTTGAATTCTAAGGCACTAACTATTCGATCTGGTGGGGCAACGCCCTAGAGTGAAGTCTAGGTTGCCCGGAACGTAGAAGTGACCATAACTTTCACACTGGTTGCAATTATCCGGTTTATACGATGGAAAAACTGTTGTATTTATATTGTATTTTATGCTTCTGGCGTTCACTTCTTAGGCACTAACTTTTCAATCTGTTGGAGCAACGCCCTAGGGTGAATCCTAGGTTGCCCGGGAAGTAGAAATGACCATAACTTTCATACTGGTTGCAATTATCCGTTTTATACGAAGGAAAAACTGTTGTATTTATATGGTATTTTATGCTTCTGGCGTTCACTTCTTAGGCCTTAACCATTCGATCTGGTGGAGCAACGCACTGGAGTGAAGTCTAGGTTGCCCGGAACGAAGAAATGACCATCACTTTCAAACTAGTTACAATTATTCCTGTTATACGATGGAAAAACTGTTGTATTTTTATTGCATTTTATGCTTCGGGCGTTGACTTCTAAGGCCCTAACTATTCGATCTGGTGGAGCAACGCCCTAGAGTGAAGCCTAGGTATCCCGGAACGTGGAAATGACCATAACTTTCACACAGATAGCAATTATTCGTTCTGTACATGGAAAAACTGTTCTATTTATTTTGTATTTTATGCTTCTGGCGTTGACTTCTTAGGCCCTGTCTATTCGATCTGGTGGAACAACGCCATAGATTGAAGCCTAGGTTGCCCGGATAGTAGAAATGACCATAACTTTCATAGTGGTTGCAATTATTCGTTTTATACGATGGAAAAACTGTTGTATTTATATTGTATTTTATGCTTCTGGCATTGGCTTCTGAGGCCCTAACTATTCGATCTGTTGGAGCAACGCCCTAGGGTGAATCCTAGGTTGCCCGGAACGTAGAAATTACCATATCTTTCACACTGGTAGGAATTATTCGTTTTGTATGATGGAACAACTGTTGTATTTATAGTGAATTTTATGCTTCTGGCGTTGACTCCTAAGGCCCTAACAATTCGATTTGGTGGAGCAGCGCCCTAGAGTGAAGCGTAGGTTGCCCGGAACAATGATATGCCATTACTTTCACACTGGTTGCAATAATTCCTGATATACGATGGATAAACTGTTGCATCTTTATTGTATTTTATGCTTCTGGCGTTGACTTCTAAGGCCCTAACTATTCGATTTGGTGGAGCAACGCCCTAGGGTGAATCCTAGGTTGCCCGGAAAGTAGAAATGAAAATAACTTTCACACTGGTTGCAATTATTCGTTTTATACGATGGAAAAACTGTTGTATTTATATTGTATTTTATGCTTCTGGCGTTGACTTCTGAGGCACTAACTATTCGATCTGCTGGAGCAACGCCCTAGAGTGAAGCCTTGGTTTCCCGGAACGTAGAAATGATCATGACTTTCATACTGGTTGCAATTATTCGTTTTATACGATGGAAAAACTGTTGTATTTATATTGTATTTTATGCTTCTGGCGTTGACTTCTAAGGCACTAACTGTTAGATCTGGTGGAGCACCGCCCTAGAGTGAAGCTTAGGTTGCCCGGAACATAGAAATGACCATAACCTTCACACTGGTGGCTATTATTCGTTTTATTCGATGGAAAAACTGTTATATTTATATTGTATTTTATGCTTCTAGCGCTGACTTCATAGGCCCTAGCTATTCGATCTGGTGGAACACGCCCTAGAGTGAAGTCTAGGTTGCCAGGAACGTAGAAATGACCATCACTTTCACAATGGTTGCAATTATTCATATTATAGGATGGAAAACCTGTATTATTTAGATTGTATTTTATGCTCCTGGTGTTGACTTCTTAGGCCCTAACTATTCGATCTGGTGGAGCAACGCCCTAGAGTGAAGCCTAGGTTGCCCGGAACGTAGAAGTGACCATAACTTTCACACAGGTTGCTATTATTCGTTTTAAGACGATGGAACAACTGTTGTATTTATATTGTATTTTACGCTTCTGGCGTTCACTTCTTAGGCCCTAACTATTCGATCGGGTGGAACAACGCCCTAGGGTGAAGCCTAGGTTGCCCGGAAAGTAGAAATGACCATAACTTTCAAACTGGTTGCAATTATTCCTGTTATACGATGGAAAAACTGTTGTATTTATATTGTATTTTATGCTTCTGGCGTTCTCTTCTTAGGCACTAACTTTTCAATCTGTTGGAGCAACGCCCTAGGGTGGATCCTAGGTTGCCCGGGAAGTAGAAATGACCATAACTTTCATACTGGTTGCAATTATCCGTTTTATACGAAGGAAAAGCTGTTGCTTGTATATTGTATTTTATGCTTCTGGCGTTGACTTCTTAGGCCATAACTATTCGATCTGGTGGAGCAACGCCTTAGAGTGAAGCCTTGGTTTCCCGGAACGTAGAAATTACCATCACTTTCATACTGGTTGTAATTATTCGTTTTATACGACGGAAAAACTTTTGTGCTTATATTGTATTTTATGCTTGTGGCGTTGAATTCTAAGGCACTAACTATTCGATCTGGTGGGGCAACGCCCTAGAGTGAAGTCTAGGTTGCCCGGAACGTAGAAGTGACCATAACTTTCACACTGGTTGCAATTATCCGGTTTATACGATGGAAAAACTGTTGTATTTATATTGTATTTTATGCTTCTGGCGTTCACTTCTTAGGCACTAACTTTTCAATCTGTTGGAGCAACGCCCTAGGGTGAATCCTAGGTTGCCCGGAAAGTAGAAATGACTATAACTTTCACACTGGTTGCAATTATTCGTTCTATACGATGGAAAAGCTGTTGTATTTATACCGTATTTTATGCCTCTGGCGTTGACTTCTTATGCCCTAACTATTCGATCTGTTGGAGCAACGCCCTAGGGTGAAGCCTAGGTTACCCGGAACGTGGAAATGACCAGTACTTTCACACTGTTTGCAGTGACCCCTGTTATACGATGGAAAAACTGATGCATCTTTATTGAATTTTATGCTTCTGGCGTTGACTTCTAAGGCCCTAACTATTCTATCTGGTGTATCAACGCCCTAGAGTGAAGCCTAGGTTGCTCGGAATGTAAAAATGACCATAACATTCACACTGGTTGAAATTATTCGTTTTACACGATGGAAAAACTGTTATATTTAAATTGTATTTTATGCTTCTGGCGTTGATTTCTTAGGCCCTAACTATTCAATCTGGTGGAACAACACCCTAGAGTGAGGCCTAGGTTGCCCGGAACGTAGAAATGACCATCACTTCCATACTGGTAGCAATCATTCGTTTTATACGATGGAAAAACTGTTGTATTTATATTGTATTTAATGCTTCTGGCGTTGAGTTCTAAGGCACAAACTATTCGATCTGGTGGAGCAATGCCCTCGAGTGAAGCCTAGGTTGCCCGGAACGTAGAAATGACCAACACTTTCAAAACTGGTTGCAATTAATCCTTTTATACGATGGAAAAACTGTTGTACTTTTATTGCATTTTATGCTTCCGCCGATGACTTCGAAGGCCCTAACTATTCAATCTGTTGGAGCAACGCCCTAGGCAGAAGCCTAGGTTGCCCGGAAAGTTGAAATGACATTAACTTTCATACTGGTTGCAATTACTCGTTTTATACGATGGAAAATCTGTTGTATTTATACCGTATTTTATGCTTCTGGCGTTGACTTCTTATGCCCTGACTATTCCATATGGTCGAGCAACGCCCTAGGGTGGATCCTAGGTTGCCCGGAAAGGAGAAATGACCATAACTTTCATACTGGTTGCAATTATTCGTTTTATACGATGGAAAAACTGTTGTACTTATATTGTATTTTATTCTTATGGCGTTGAATTCTAAGTCCCTAGCTATGCGATCTGGTGGAGCAACGCCCTAGAGTGAAACCTAGGTTGCCCGGAACGTAGAAATTACCATAACTTTCACACTGGTAGGAATTATTCGTTTTATACGATGGAACAACTGTTCTATTTATTTTGTATATCATGCTTCGGGCGTTGACTTCTAAGGCCCTAGCTATTCCATCTGGTGGAGCAATGCCCTAGAGTGAAGCCTAGGTTGCCCGGAACAATGATGTGCCATTACTTTCACACTGGTTGCAATAATTCCTGATATACGATGGAAAAACTGTTGCATCTTTATTGTATTTTATGCTTCTGGCGTTGACTTCTAGGGCCCTAACTATTCGATCTGGTGGAGCAACGCCCTAGAGTGAAGTCTAGGTTGCCCGCAAAGTAGAAATGACTATAACTTTCACACGGGTTGCAACTATTCGTTTTATACGATGGAAAAGCTGTTGTATTATTACCGTATTTTATGCTTCTGGCGTTGACTTCTTATGCCCTAACTATTCCATCTGGTGGAACAACACCCTAGGGTGATGCCTAGGTTGCCCGGAACGTAGAAATGACTATAACTTTCACATCGGTAGCAATTATTCGTTTTATACGATGGAAGAACTGTTCTATTTTTTTGTATTTTATGCATCGGGCGTTGATTCCTAAGGCGCTAACTGTTTGATCAGGTGGAGTAACGCCGTAGAGTAAAGCCTAGGTTACCCGGAACGTAGAAATGACCAGTACTTTCACACTGTTTGCAATTATTCATTTTATACGATGGAAAAGCTGTTGTATTGATATTGTATTTTATGCTTCTGGCGTTGACTTCTAAGGCCGTAGCTATTAGCTGTGGTGGAGCAACGCCCTACAGTGACGCCTAGGTTGACCGGAACGTAGAAATGACCATTAATTTCACACTGTTTGCAATTATTCATTTTATACAATGGAAAAACGGTTGTACTTATATTGTGTTTTATTCTTCTGGCGTTGAATTCAAAGTCCCTAGCTATTCGATCTGGTGGAGCAACGCCCTAGAGTGAAACCTAGGTTGCTCGGAATGTATAAGTGACTTTAACTTTCACACTGGTCCCAATTATTCGTTTTATACGATGCAAACGCTGTTGTATATATATCGTATTTTATGCTTCTGGCGTTGACTTCTAAGGCCCTAACTGTTTGATCTGGTGGAGCAACGCCCTAGAGTGAAGCCTATGTTGCCCGGAACGTAGAAATGACCATAAATTTCACACTGGTTGCTATTATTCGTTCTATACGATGGAAAAACTGTTATACTTATATTGAACCTTATGCTTCTGGCGTCGACTTATTGGGCCCTAACAGTTCGATCTGGTGGAACAACGCCCTAGAGTGAAGCCTAGGTTGCCTGGAACGCACAATTGGCCATCACTATCACAAGGGTTGCATTTATTCCTGTTATAGGATTGAAAGACTGCTGTATTTCTATTGTATTTTATGCTTCAGGCGTTGACTTCTGAGGCCGCCGCTATTCGATGTGGTGGAAGAACGCCATATAGTGAAGCCTAGGTTGCCCGGAACGTCGAAATGACCATAACTTTCATACTGGTTGCAATTATTCGTTTTATATGATGGAATAACTGTTGTATTTATATTGTATTTTATGCTGCTGGCGTTCACTTCTTAGGCCCTAACTATTCGATCTGGTGGAACAACGCCCTGGGGTGAAGCCTAGGTTGCCGGAACGTAGAAATGACCATAACTTTCTCACTGGTTGCTATTATTCGTTTTATACGATGGAAAAACTGTTCTATTTATTTTGTATTTTATGCTTCGGGCGTTGACTTCTAAGGCCCTAACTGTTTGATCTGGTGGAGCAACGCCATAGAGTGAAGCCTAGGTTCCCCGGAACGTAGAAATGACCATAACTTTCACACTGGTTGCTATTATTCGTTCTATACGATGGAAAAACTGTTGTATTTATATTGTATTTTAAGCTTCTGGCGTTGAGTTCTAAGGCACTAACTATTCGATCTGGTGGAGCAACGCAATAGAGTGAAGCCTAGGTTGCCCGGAACGTAGAATTGGCCATCTCTTTCAAACTGGTTGCAATTATTCCTGTTATATGATGGAAACACTGTTGTATTTTTATTGCATTTTATGATTCGGGCGTTGACTTCTAAGGCCCTAACTATTCAATCTGTTGGAGCAACGCCCTAGGGTTGAAGCCTAGGTTTCTCGGAAAATAGAAATGACCATAAGTTTCATACTGGTTGCAATTATTCGTTTTATACGATGGAAAAACTGTTGTATTTTTATTGTATTTTATGCTTCTGGCGTTGACTTCAAAGGCACTCACTATTCGACCTGGTGGAGTAACGCCCTAGGGTATAGCCTAGGTTGCCCGTAAAGTAGAAATGACCATAGCTTTCATACTGGTTGCAATTATTCGTTTTATATGATGGAAAAACTGTTATATTTATATTGTATTTTATGCTTCTGGCGTTCACTTCTTAGGCCCTAACTATTCGATCTGGTGGAACAACGCCCTATGGTGAAGCCTAGGTTGACCGGTACGTAGAAATGACCATAACTTTCACACCGTTAGCAATTATTCGTTTTACACAATGGAAAAGCTGTTCTATTTATTTTGTATTTTAATCTTCGGGCGTTGACTTCTAAGTCCCTAACTGTTTGATCTGGTGGAGCAACGCCCTAGAGTGAAGCCTAGGTTGCCCGGAACGCAGAATTGGCCATCACTTTCAAACTGGTCGAAATTATTCGTGTTATATGATGGTAACACTGTTGTATTTTTTCTGCATTTTATGGTTCGGGCGTAGACTTCTAAGGCCCTAACTATTCAATCTGTTGGAGCAACGCCATAGGGTGAAGCATAGGTTGCTCGGAAAGTAGAAATGACCACAACTTTCATACTGGTTGCTATTACTCGTTTTATATGATGGAAAAACTGTTGTATTTATATTGTATTTTATGCTTCTGGCGTTCACTTCCTATGCCCTAACTATTCGATCTGGTGGAACAATGCCCTAGTGTTAAGCCTAGGTTGCCCGGAACGTAGAAATGACCATAACTTTTACACTGGTAGTAATTATTCCTTTTATACAAGGAAAAACTGTTCTATTTCTTTTGTATTTTATGCTTCTGGCGTTGACTTCTTAGGCCCTAACCTTTCGATCTGGTGGAACAACGCCCTAGAGTGAAGCCTAGGTTGCCCGGAACGTAGAAATGACCATCACTTTCACACTGGTTGCTATTATTCGTTTTATACGACGGAAAAACTGTTATATTTATATTGTATTTTATGCTTCTGGCGTTGACTTCTTAGGCACTAACTATTCGATCTGGTGGAGCAACGCCCTAGAGTGAAGCCTAGGTTGCCCGGAACGTAGAATTGGCCATCACTTTCAAACTGGTCGCAATTAATCCTGTTATATGATGGAAACACTGTCGTATTTTTTTTGCATTTTATGGTTCGGGCGTAGACCTCTAAAGGCCCTAACTATTCAATCTGTTGGACCAACGCCCTAGAGTGAAGCCTATGTTGCTCGGAATGTGGAAATGACCTTAACTTTCACACTGGTTGCAATTATTCGTTTTATACGATGGAAACGCTGTTGTATTTATATTGTATTTTATGCCTCTGGCGTTGACTTCTAAGGCCGTAGATATTAGATGTGGTGGAGCAACGCCCTAGAGTGACGCCTAGGGTGATCGGAACGTGGAAATGATGATTACTTTCACACTGGTTGCAATTATACGTTTTATACGATGGAAAAGCTGTTGTATTTATATCGTATTTTATGCTTCTGGCGTTGACTTCTTAGGCCGTAACTATTCCGTCTGGTGGAGCAACGCCCTGGTGTGAAACCTAGGTTGCCCGGAACGTAGAATTGGCCATCACTTTCAAACTGGTTGCAATTATTCCTGTTATATGATGGAAACACTGTTGTATTTTTTTTGCATTTTACGGTTCGGGCGTTGACTTCTAAGGCCCTAACTATTCAATCTGTTGGAGCAACGCCCTAGGGTCAAGCCTAGGTTGCTCGGAAAGTAGAAATGACCATAAGTTTCATACTGGTTGCAATTATTCGTTTTATACGATGGAAAAACTGTTGTATTTGTATTGTATTTTATGCTTCTGGCGTTGACTTCTAAGGCACTCACTATTCGATCTGGTGGAGCAACGCCCTAGAGTGAAGCCTAGGTTGCTCGGAATGGGGAAATGACCATAACTTTCACACTGGTTGCAATTATTCGTTTTATACGATGGAAAAGCTGTTGTATTTATATCGTGTTTTATGCTCCTCGCGTTGACATCTTAGGCGGCAACTATTCGGTCTGGTGAAGCAACGCCCTGGAGTGAATCCTAGGTTGCCCGGAACGTAGAATTGGCCATTACTTTCAAACTGGTTGCAATTATTCGTTTTATACGATGGAAAAACTGTTGTATTTATATTGTATTTTATGCTTCTGGCGTTGACTTCTAAGGCCCTAGCTGTTCGATCTAGTGGTGCAATGCCATAGAGTGAAGCCTAGGTTTCCCGGAACGCAGAAATGACCATTAGCTTCACATTGGTTGCAATTATTCCTTTTATACGATGGAAAAGCTGTTGTATTTATATTGTATTTTACGCTTCTGGCGTTGACTTCTAAGGCCCTAACTATTCAATCTGTTGGTGCAACGCCCTAGGGTGTAGCCTAGGTTGCCCGGAACGTAGAATTGGACATCACTTTCAAACTGGTTGCTATTATTCCTGTTATATGATGGAAACACTGTTGTATTTTTTTTGCATTTTACGGTTCGGGCGTTGACTTCTAAGGCCCTAACTATTCAATCTGTTGGAGCAACGCCCTAGGGCCAAGCCTAGGTTGCTCGGAAAGTAGAAATGACCATAAGTTTCATACTGGTTGCAATTATTCGTTTTATACGATGGAAAAACTGTTGTATTTATATTGTATTTTATGCTTCTGGCGTTGACTTCTAAGGCACTAACTATTCGATCTGGTGGAGCAACGCCCTAGAGTGAAGCCTAGGTTGCCCGGAACGTAGAAATGACCATCACTTTCAAACTGGTTGCAATTATTCCTGTTATATGATGGAAAAACTGTTGTATTTATATTGTATTTTATGCTTCGGGCGTTGACTGCTAAGGCTCAAACTATTCAATTTGTTGGATCAACGTCCTAGAGTGAAGCCTAGGTTGCTCGGAATGTAGAAATGACCATAACATTCACACTGGTTGAAATTATTCGTTTAATACAGTGGAAAAGCTGTTGCATCTTTATTGTATTTTATGATTTTGGCGTTGACTTCTAAGGCCCTAACTATCCGATCTGGAGGAGCAACGCCCTAGAGTGAAGCCTAGGTTGCCCGGAACGTAGAAATGACCATCACATTCAAACTGGATGCAATTAATCCTTTTATACGATGGAAAAACTGTAGCATTTTTATTGCATTTTATGTTTCTGGCGTTGACTTCTAAGGCCCTAACTATTCAATCTGTTGGAGCAACGCCCAACGGTGAAACCTAGGTTTCCCGGAAAGAAGAAATGACGTTAACTTTCATACTGGTCGCAATTACTCGTTTTATACGGTGGAAAAACTGTTGTATTTATATTGTATTTTATGCTTCTGGCGTTGACTTCTAATGCACTAACTATTCGATCTGGCGGAGCAACGCCTTAGAGTGAAGCCGATGTTTCCCGGAACGTAGAAATGACCATCACTTTCAAACTGGTTGCAATTATTCCTGTTATATGACGGAAAAAGTGTTATATTTTTATTGCATTTTATGCTTCGGGCATTGACTTCTAAGGCCCTAACTATTCAATCTGTTGGTGCAACGCCCTAGGGTGTAGCGTAGGTTGCCCGGAACGTAGAAATGACCATAACTTTCACACTGGTTGCTATTATTCGTTCTATACGATGGAAAAACTGTTATATTTATATTGTATCTTATGCTTCTGGCGTTGACTTCTTAGGCCCTAACTATTCGATCTGGTGGAACAACGCCCTAGAGTGAAGCCTAGGTTGCCTGGAACGTACAAATGACCATCACTTTAACAAGGGTTGCAATTATTCCGGTTATACGATGGAAACACTGTTGTATTTTTTTTGCATTTTATGGTTCGGGCGTTCACTTCTAAGGTCCTAACTATTGAATCTGTTGGAGCAACGCCCTAGGGTGAATCCTAGCTTGCTCGGAAAGTAGAAATGACCATAAGTTTCATACTGGTTGCAATTATTCGTTTTATACGATGGAAACACTGTTTTATTTTTATTGCATTTTATGCTTCGGGCGTTGACTTCTAAGGCCATAACTATTCAATCTGTTGGTGCAACGCCCTAGGGTGTAGCGTAGGTTGCCCGGAACGTAGAAATGACCATAACTTTCACACTGGTTGCTATTATTCGTTCTATACGATGCAAACGCTGTTGTATATATATCGTATTTTATGCTTCTGGCGTTTACTTCTAAGGACCTAACTATTCGATCTGGTGCAGCAACGCCCTAGAGTGAATCCTAGGTTGCCCGGTACGTAGAAATGGACATAACTTTGACACTGGTTGCTATTATTCGCTCTATACGATGGAAAAACTGTTATATTTATATTGTATCTTATGCTTCTGGCGTCGACTTCTTAGACCCTAACAATTCGATCTGGTGGAGCAACGCCCTAGAGTGAAGCCTAGGTTGCCTGGAACGTATAAATGACCATCACTTTCACAAGGGTTGCAATTATTCCTGTTATAGGATGGAAATACTGTTGTATTTCTATTGTATTTTATGCTTCAGGCGTTGACTTCTGAGGCCGCAGCTATTCGATGTGTTGGAACAACGCCATAGAGTGAAGCCTAGGTTGCCCGGAACGTAGAAATGACCATAACTTTCATACTGGATGCATTTATTCGTTTTATATGATGGAAGAACTGTTGTATTTATATTGTATTTTATGCTGCTGGCGTTCACTTCTTAGGCCCTAACTATTCGATCTGGTGGAACAACGCCCTCGGGTGAAGCCTAGGTTGCCGGAACGTAGAAATGACCATAACTTTCACACTGGTTGCTATTATTCGTTTTATACGATGGAAAAACTGTTCTATTTATTTCGTATTTTATGCTTCTGGCGTTGACTTGTAAGGCCCTAACTATTCGATCTGGTGGAACAACGCCCTGTGGTGAAGCCTAGGTTGCCGGGACGTAGAAACGACCATAACTTTCACACGGGTTGCTATTATTCGTTTTATACGATGGAAAAACAGTTGTATTTATATTGTATTATATGCTTCTGGCGTTGACTTTTAATGCACTAACTATTCGATCTGGCGGAGCAAAGCAGTAGAGTGAAGCCGAGGTTTCCCGGAACGTAGAAGTGACCATCACTTTCAAACTGGTTGCAATTATTCCTGTTACATGATGGAAAAACTGTTGTATTTTTAATGCATTTTATGCTTCGGGCATTGACTTCTAAGGCCCTAAATATTCAATCTGTTGGAGCAACGCCCTAGGGTGTAGCCTAGGTTGCCCGGAAAGAAGAAATGAACATAACTTTCATACTGGTTGCATTTATTCGTTTTAAATCATGGAAAAACTGTTGTATTCATATTGTATTTTATGCTGCTGGCGTTCACTTCTGAGGCCCTAACAATTCGATCTGGTGGAACAACGCCCTGTGGTGAAGTCTAGGTTACCCGGAACGTAGAAATGACCAGTACTTTCACACTGTTTGCAGTTACTCCTGTTATACGATGGAAAAACTGTTAAATCTTTATTGAGTTTTATGCTTCTGGCGTTGACTTCTAAGGCACTAACTATTCGACCTGGTGGAGCAACGCCCTAGAGTGAAGCCTAGGTTGCCCGGAACGTAGAAATGACCATCACTTTCAAACTGGTTGCAATTATTCCTGTTATATGATGGAAAAACTGTTGTATTTATATTGTCTTTTATGCTTCGGGCGTTGACTGCTAAGGCCCAAACTATTCAATTTGTTGGATCAACGTCCTAGAGTGAAGCCTAGGTTGCTCGGAATGTAGAAATGACCATAATATTCACACTGGTTGAAATTATTCGTTTAATACAGTGGAAAAGCTGTTGCATCTTTATTGTATTTTATGATTTTGGCGTTGACTTCTAAGGCCCTAACTATCCGATCTGGTGGAGCAATGCCCTAGAGTGAAGCCTAGGTTGCCCGGAACGTAGAAATGACCATCACATTCAAACTGGTTGCAATTAATCCTTTTATACGATGGAAAAACTGTAGCATTTTTATTGCATTTTATGCTTCTGGCGTTAACTTCTAATGCACTAACTATTCGATCTGCTGGAGCAACGCCCTAGAGTGAAGCCTTGGTTTCCCGGAACGTAGAAATGATCATGACTTTCATACTGGTTGCAATTATTCGTTTTATACGATGGAAAAACTGTTGTATTTATATTGTATTTTATGCTTCTGGCGTTGACTTCTAAGGCACTAACTGTTAGATCTGGTGGAGCACCGCCCTAGAGTGAAGCTTAGGTTGCCCGGAACATAGAAATGACCATAACCTTCACACTGGTGGCTATTATTCGTTTTATTCGATGGAAAAACTGTTATATTTATATTGTATTTTATGCTTCTAGCGCTGACTTCATAGGCCCTAGCTATTCGATCTGGTGGAACACGCCCTAGAGTGAAGTCTAGGTTGCCAGGAACGTAGAAATGACCATCACTTTCACAATGGTTGCAATTATTCATATTATAGGATGGAAAACCTGTATTATTTAGATTGTATTTTATGCTCCTGGTGTTGACTTCTTAGGCCCTAACTATTCGATCTGGTGGAGCAACGCCCTAGAGTGAAGCCTAGGTTGCCCGGAACGTAGAAGTGACCATAACTTTCACACAGGTTGCTATTATTCGTTTTAAGACGATGGAACAACTGTTGTATTTATATTGTATTTTACGCTTCTGGCGTTCACTTCTTAGGCCCTAACTATTCGATCGGGTGGAACAACGCCCTAGGGTGAAGCCTAGGTTGCCCGGAAAGTAGAAATGACCATAACTTTCAAACTGGTTGCAATTATTCCTGTTATACGATGGAAAAACTGTTGTATTTATATTGTATTTTATGCTTCTGGCGTTCTCTTCTTAGGCACTAACTTTTCAATCTGTTGGAGCAACGCCCTAGGGTGGATCCTAGGTTGCCCGGGAAGTAGAAATGACCATAACTTTCATACTGGTTGCAATTATCCGTTTTATACGAAGGAAAAGCTGTTGCTTGTATATTGTATTTTATGCTTCTGGCGTTGACTTCTTAGGCCATAACTATTCGATCTGGTGGAGCAACGCCTTAGAGTGAAGCCTTGGTTTCCCGGAACGTAGAAATTACCATCACTTTCATACTGGTTGTAATTATTCGTTTTATACGACGGAAAAACTGTTGTGCTTATATTGTATTTTATGCTTGTGGCGTTGAATTCTAAGGCACTAACTATTCGATCTGGTGGGGCAACGCCCTAGAGTGAAGTCTAGGTTGCCCGGAACGTAGAAGTGACCATAACTTTCACACTGGTTGCAATTATCCGGTTTATACGATGGAAAAACTGTTGTATTTATATTGTATTTTATGCTTCTGGCGTTCACTTCTTAGGCACTAACTTTTCAATCTGTTGGAGCAACGCCCTAGGGTGAATCCTAGGTTGCCCGGAAAGTAGAAATGACTATAACTTTCACACTGGTTGCAATTATTCGTTCTATACGATGGAAAAGCTGTTGTATTTATACCGTATTTTATGCCTCTGGCGTTGACTTCTTATGCCCTAACTATTCGATCTGTTGGAGCAACGCCCTAGGGTGAAGCCTAGGTTACCCGGAACGTGGAAATGACCAGTACTTTCACACTGTTTGCAGTGACCCCTGTTATACGATGGAAAAACTGATGCATCTTTATTGAATTTTATGCTTCTGGCGTTGACTTCTAAGGCCCTAACTATTCTATCTGGTGTATCAACGCCCTAGAGTGAAGCCTAGGTTGCTCGGAATGTAAAAATGACCATAACATTCACACTGGTTGAAATTATTCGTTTTATACGATGGAAAAACTGTTATATTTAAATTGTATTTTATGCTTCTGGCGTTGATTTCTTAGGCCCTAACTATTCAATCTGGTGGAACAACACCCTAGAGTGAGGCCTAGGTTGCCCGGAACGTAGAAATGACCATCACTTCCATACTGGTAGCAATCATTCGTTTTATACGATGGAAAAACTGTTGTATTTATATTGTATTTAATGCTTCTGGCGTTGAGTTCTAAGGCACAAACTATTCGATCTGGTGGAGCAATGCCCTCGAGTGAAGCCTAGGTTGCCCGGAACGTAGAAATGACCAACACTTTCAAAACTGGTTGCAATTAATCCTTTTATACGATGGAAAAACTGTTGTACTTTTATTGCATTTTATGCTTCCGCCGATGACTTCGAAGGCCCTAACTATTCAATCTGTTGGAGCAACGCCCTAGGCAGAAGCCTAGGTTGCCCGGAAAGTTGAAATGACATTAACTTTCATACTGGTTGCAATTACTCGTTTTATACGATGGAAAATCTGTTGTATTTATACCGTATTTTATGCTTCTGGCGTTGACTTCTTATGCCCTGACTATTCCATATGGTCGAGCAACGCCCTAGGGTGGATCCTAGGTTGCCCGGAAAGGAGAAATGACCATAACTTTCATACTGGTTGCAATTATTCGTTTTATACGATGGAAAAACTGTTGTACTTATATTGTATTTTATTCTTATGGCGTTGAATTCTAAGTCCCTAGCTATGCGATCTGGTGGAGCAACGCCCTAGAGTGAAACCTAGGTTGCCCGGAACGTAGAAATTACCATAACTTTCACACTGGTAGGAATTATTCGTTTTATACGATGGAACAACTGTTCTATTTATTTTGTATATCATGCTTCGGGCGTTGACTTCTAAGGCCCTAGCTATTCCATCTGGTGGAGCAATGCCCTAGAGTGAAGCCTAGGATGCCCGGAACAATGATGTGCCATTACTTTCACACTGGTTGCAATAATTCCTGATATACGATGGAAAAACTGTTGCATCTTTATTGTATTTTATGCTTCTGGCGTTGACTTCTAGGGCCCTAACTATTCGATCTGGTGGAGCAACGCCCTAGAGTGAAGCCTAGGTTGCCCGCAAAGTAGAAATGACTATAACTTTCACACGGGTTGCAACTATTCGTTTTATACGATGGAAAAGCTGTTGTATTATTACCGTATTTTATGCTTCTGGCGTTGACTTCTTATGCCCTAACTATTCCATCTGGTGGAACAACACCCTAGGGTGATGCCTAGGTTGCCCGGAACGTAGAAATGACTATAACTTTCACATCGGTAGCAATTATTCGTTTTATACGATGGAAGAACTGTTCTATTTTTTTGTATTTTATGCATCGGGCGTTGATTCCTAAGGCGCTAACTGTTTGATCAGGTGGAGTAACGCCGTAGAGTAAAGCCTAGGTTACCCGGAACGTAGAAATGACCAGTACTTTCACACTGTTTGCAATTATTCATTTTATACGATGGAAAAGCTGTTGTATTGATATTGTATTTTATGCTTCTGGCGTTGACTTCTAAGGCCGTAGCTATTAGCTGTGGTGGAGCAACGCCCTACAGTGACGCCTAGGTTGACCGGAACGTAGAAATGACCATTAATTTCACACTGTTTGCAATTATTCATTTTATACAATGGAAAAACGGTTGTACTTATATTGTGTTTTATTCTTCTGGCGTTGAATTCAAAGTCCCTAGCTATTCGATCTGGTGGAGCAACGCCCTAGAGTGAAACCTAGGTTGCTCGGAATGTATAAATGACTTTAACTTTCACACTGGTCCCAATTATTCGTTTTATACGATGCAAACGCTGTTGTATATATATCGTATTTTATGCTTCTGGCGTTGACTTCTAAGGCCCTAACTGTTTGATCTGGTGGAGCAACGCCCTAGAGTGAAGCCTATGTTGCCCGGAACGTAGAAATGACCATAAATTTCACACTGGTTGCTATTATTCGTTCTATACGATGGAAAAACTGTTATACTTATATTGAACCTTATGCTTCTGGCGTCGACTTATTGGGCCCTAACAGTTCGATCTGGTGGAACAACGCCCTAGAGTGAAGCCTAGGTTGCCTGGAACGCACAATTGGCCATCACTATCACAAGGGTTGCATTTATTCCTGTTATAGGATTGAAAGACTGCTGTATTTCTATTGTATTTTATGCTTCAGGCGTTGACTTCTGAGGCCGCCGCTATTCGATGTGGTGGAAGAACGCCATATAGTGAAGCCTAGGTTGCCCGGAACGTCGAAATGACCATAACTTTCATACTGGTTGCAATTATTCGTTTTATATGATGGAATAACTGTTGTATTTATATTGTATTTTATGCTGCTGGCGTTCACTTCTTACGCCCTAACTATTCGATCTGGTGGAACAACGCCCTGGGGTGAAGCCTAGGTTGCCGGAACGTAGAAATGACCATAACTTTCTCACTGGTTGCTATTATTCGTTTTATACGATGGAAAAACTGTTCTATTTATTTTGTATTTTATGCTTCGGGCGTTGACTTCTAAGGCCCTAACTGTTTGATCTGGTGGAGCAACGCCATAGAGTGAAGCCTAGGTTCCCCGGAACGTAGAAATGACCATAACTTTCACACTGGTTGCTATTATTCGTTCTATACGATGGAAAAACTGTTGTATTTATATTGTATTTTAAGCTTCTGGCGTTGAGTTCTAAGGCACTAACTATTCGATCTGGTGGAGCAACGCAATAGAGTGAAGCCTAGGTTGCCCGGAACGTAGAATTGGCCATCTCTTTCAAACTGGTTGCAATTATTCCTGTTATATGATGGAAACACTGTTGTATTTTTATTGCATTTTATGATTCGGGCGTTGACTTCTAAGGCCCTAACTATTCAATCTGTTGGAGCAACGCCCTAGGGTTGAAGCCTAGGTTTCTCGGAAAATAGAAATGACCATAAGTTTCATACTGGTTGCAATTATTCGTTTTATACGATGGAAAAACTGTTGTATTTTTATTGTATTTTATGCTTCTGGCGTTGACTTCAAAGGCACTCACTATTCGACCTGGTGGAGTAACGCCCTAGGGTATAGCCTAGGTTGCCCGTAAAGTAGAAATGACCATAGCTTTCATACTGGTTGCAATTATTCGTTTTATATGATGGAAAAACTGTTATATTTATATTGTATTTTATGCTTCTGGCGTTCACTTCTTAGGCCCTAACTATTCGATCTGGTGGAACAACGCCCTATGGTGAAGCCTAGGTTGACCGGTACGTAGAAATGACCATAACTTTCACACCGTTAGCAATTATTCGTTTTACACAATGGAAAAGCTGTTCTATTTATTTTGTATTTTAATCTTCGGGCGTTGACTTCTAAGTCCCTAACTGTTTGATCTGGTGGAGCAACGCCCTAGAGTGAAGCCTAGGTTGCCCGGAACGCAGAATTGGCCATCACTTTCAAACTGGTCGAAATTATTCGTGTTATATGATGGTAACACTGTTGTATTTTTTCTGCATTTTATGGTTCGGGCGTAGACTTCTAAGGCCCTAACTATTCAATCTGTTGGAGCAACGCCATAGGGTGAAGCATAGGTTGCTCGGAAAGTAGAAATGACCACAACTTTCATACTGGTTGCTATTACTCGTTTTATATGATGGAAAAACTGTTGTATTTATATTGTATTTTATGCTTCTGGCGTTCACTTCCTATGCCCTAACTATTCGATCTGGTGGAACAATGCCCTAGGGTTAAGCCTAGGTTGCCCGGAACGTAGAAATGACCATAACTTTTACACTGGTAGTAATTATTCCTTTTATACAATGGAAAAACTGTTCTATTTCTTTTGTATTTTATGCTTCTGGCGTTGACTTCTTAGGCCCTAACCTTTCGATCTGGTGGAACAACGCCCTAGAGTGAAGCCTAGGTTGCCCGGAACGTAGAAATGACCATCACTTTCACACTGGTTGCTATTATTCGTTTTATACGACGGAAAAACTGTTATATTTATATTGTATTTTATGCTTCTGGCGTTGACTTCTTAGGCACTAACTATTCGATCTGGTGGAGCAACGCCCTAGAGTGAAGCCTAGGTTGCCCGGAACGTAGAATTGGCCATCACTTTCAAACTGGTCGCAATTAATCCTGTTATATGATGGAAACACTGTCGTATTTTTTTTGCATTTTATGGTTCGGGCGTAGACCTCTAAAGGCCCTAACTATTCAATCTGTTGGACCAACGCCCTAGAGTGAAGCCTATGTTGCTCGGAATGTGGAAATGACCTTAACTTTCACACTGGTTGCAATTATTCGTTTTATACGATGGAAACGCTGTTGTATTTATATTGTATTTTATGCCTCTGGCGTTGACTTCTAAGGCCGTAGATATTAGATGTGGTGGAGCAACGCCCTAGAGTGACGCCTAGGGTGATCGGAACGTGGAAATGATGATTACTTTCACACTGGTTGCAATTATACGTTTTATACGATGGAAAAGCTGTTGTATTTATATCGTATTTTATGCTTCTGGCGTTGACTTCTTAGGCCGTAACTATTCCGTCTGGTGGAGCAACGCCCTGGTGTGAAACCTAGGTTGCCCGGAACGTAGAATTGGCCATCACTTTCAAACTGGTTGCAATTATTCCTGTTATATGATGGAAACACTGTTGTATTTTTTTTGCATTTTACGGTTCGGGCGTTGACTTCTAAGGCCCTAACTATTCAATCTGTTGGAGCAACGCCCTAGGGTCAAGCCTAGGTTGCTCGGAAAGTAGAAATGACCATAAGTTTCATACTGGTTGCAATTATTCGTTTTATACGATGGAAAAACTGTTGTATTTGTATTGTATTTTATGCTTCTGGCGTTGACTTCTAAGGCACTCACTATTCGATCTGGTGGAGCAACGCCCTAGAGTGAAGCCTAGGTTGCTCGGAATGGGGAAATGACCATAACTTTCACACTGGTTGCAATTATTCGTTTTATACGATGGAAAAGCTGTTGTATTTATATCGTGTTTTATGCTCCTCGCGTTGACATCTTAGGCGGTAACTATTCGGTCTGGTGAAGCAACGCCCTGGAGTGAATCCTAGGTTGCCCGGAACGTAGAATTGGCCATTACTTTCAAACTGGTTGCAATTATTCGTTTTATACGATGGAAAAACTGTTGTATTTATATTGTATTTTATGCTTCTGGCGTTGACTTCTAAGGCCCTAGCTGTTCGATCTAGTGGTGCAATGCCATAGAGTGAAGCCTAGGTTTCCCGGAACGCAGAAATGACCATTAGCTTCACATTGGTTGCAATTATTCCTTTTATACGATGGAAAAGCTGTTGTATTTATATTGTATTTTACGCTTCTGGCGTTGACTTCTAAGGCCCTAACTATTCAATCTGTTGGTGCAACGCCCTAGGGTGTAGCCTAGGTTGCCCGGAACGTAGAATTGGACATCACTTTCAAACTGGTTGCTATTATTCCTGTTATATGATGGAAACACTGTTGTATTTTTTTTGCATTTTACGGTTCGGGCGTTGACTTCTAAGGCCCTAACTATTCAATCTGTTGGAGCAACGCCCTAGGGCCAAGCCTAGGTTGCTCGGAAAGTAGAAATGACCATAAGTTTCATACTGGTTGCAATTATTCGTTTTATACGATGGAAAAACTGTTGTATTTATATTGTATTTTATGCTTCTGGCGTTGACTTCTAAGGCACTAACTATTCGATCTGGTGGAGCAACGCCCTAGAGTGAAGCCTAGGTTGCCCGGAACGTAGAAATGACCATCACTTTCAAACTGGTTGCAATTATTCCTGTTATATGATGGAAAAACTGTTGTATTTATATTGTATTTTATGCTTCGGGCGTTGACTGCTAAGGCTCAAACTATTCAATTTGTTGGATCAACGTCCTAGAGTGAAGCCTAGGTTGCTCGGAATGTAGAAATGACCATAACATTCACACTGGTTGAAATTATTCGTTTAATACAGTGGAAAAGCTGTTGCATCTTTATTGTATTTTATGATTTTGGCGTTGACTTCTAAGGCCCTAACTATCCGATCTGGAGGAGCAACGCCCTAGAGTGAAGCCTAGGTTGCCCGGAACGTAGAAATGACCATCACATTCAAACTGGATGCAATTAATCCTTTTATACGATGGAAAAACTGTAGCATTTTTATTGCATTTTATGTTTCTGGCGTTGACTTCTAAGGCCCTAACTATTCAATCTGTTGGAGCAACGCCCAACGGTGAAACCTAGGTTTCCCGGAAAGAAGAAATGACGTTAACTTTCATACTGGTCGCAATTACTCGTTTTATACGGTGGAAAAACTGTTGTATTTATATTGTATTTTATGCTTCTGGCGTTGACTTCTAATGCACTAACTATTCGATCTGGCGGAGCAACGCCTTAGAGTGAAGCCGATGTTTCCCGGAACGTAGAAATGACCATCACTTTCAAACTGGTTGCAATTATTCCTGTTATATGACGGAAAAAGTGTTATATTTTTATTGCATTTTATGCTTCGGGCATTGACTTCTAAAGCCCTAACTATTCAATCTGTTGGTGCAACGCCCTAGGGTGTAGCGTAGGTTGCCCGGAACGTAGAAATGACCATAACTTTCACACTGGTTGCTATTATTCGTTCTATACGATGGAAAAACTGTTATATTTATATTGTATCTTATGCTTCTGGCGTTGACTTCTTAGGCCCTAACTATTCGATCTGGTGGAACAACGCCCTAGAGTGAAGCCTAGGTTGCCTGGAACGTACAAATGACCATCACTTTAACAAGGGTTGCAATTATTCCGGTTATACGATGGAAACACTGTTGTATTTTTTTTGCATTTTATGGTTCGGGCGTTCACTTCTAAGGTCCTAACTATTGAATCTGTTGGAGGAACGCCCTAGGGTGAATCCTAGCTTGCTCGGAAAGTAGAAATGACCATAAGTTTCATACTGGTTGCAATTATTCGTTTTATACGATGGAAACACTGTTTTATTTTTATTGCATTTTATGCTTCGGGCGTTGACTTCTAAGGCCATAACTATTCAATCTGTTGGAGCAACGCCCTAGGGTGAAGCCTAGGTTGCTCGGAAAGTAGAAATGACCATCAGTTTCATACTGGTTGCAATTATACGTTTTACACGATGGAAAAACTGTTATATTTATATTCTATCTTATGCTTCTGGCGTTGACTTCTTAGGCCCTAACAATTCGATCTGGTGGAACAACGCCCTAGAGTGAAGCCTAGGTTGCCTGGAACGTACAAATGACCATCACTTTCACAAGGGTTGCAATTATTCCGGTTATACGATGGAAACACTGTTGTATTTTTTTTGCATTTTATGGTTCGGACGTTCACTTCTAAGGTCCTAACTATTGAATCTGTTGGAGCAACGCCCTAGGGTGAAGCCTAGCTTGCTCGGAAAGTAGAAATGACCATAAGTTTCATACTGGTTGCAATTATTCGTTTTATATGATGGAAGAACTGTTGTATTTTTATTGCATTTTATGCTTCGGGCGTTGACTTCGAAGGCCATAACTATTCAATCTGTTGGAGCAACGCCCTAGGGTGAAGCCTAGGTTGCCCGGAAAGTAGAAATGACGTTAACTTTCACACTGGTTGCAATTATTCGTTTTATACGATGCAAACGCTGTTGTATATATATCGTATTTTATGCTTCTGGCGTTTACTTCTAAGGACCTAACTATTCGATCTGGTGCAGCAACGCCCTAGAGTGAATCCTAGGTTGCCCGGTACGTAGAAATGGACATAACTTTGACACTGGTTGCTATTATTCGCTCTATACGATGGAAAAACTGTTATATTTATATTGTATCTTATGCTTCTGGCGTCGACTTCTTAGACCCTAACAATTCGATCTGGTGGAGCAACGCCCTAGAGTGAAGCCTAGGTTGCCTGGAACGTATAAATGACCATCACTTTCACAAGGGTTGCAATTATTCCTGTTATAGGATGGAAATACTGTTGTATTTCTATTGTATTTTATGCTTCAGGCGTTGACTTCTGAGGCCGCAGCTATTCGATGTGTTGGAACAACGCCATAGAGTGAAGCCTAGGTTGCCCGGAACGTAGAAATGACCATAACTTTCATACTGGATGCATTTATTCGTTTTATATGATGGAAGAACTGTTGTATTTATATTGTATTTTATGCTGCTGGCGTTCACTTCTTAGGCCCTAACTATTCGATCTGGTGGAACAACGCCCTCGGGTGAAGCCTAGGTTGCCGGAACGTAGAAATGACCATAACTTTCACACTGGTTGCTATTATTCGTTTTATACGATGGAAAAACTGTTCTATTTATTTCGTATTTTATGCTTCTGGCGTTGACTTGTAAGGCCCTAACTATTCGATCTGGTGGAACAACGCCCTGTGGTGAAGCCTAGGTTGCCGGGACGTAGAAACGACCATAACTTTCACACGGGTTGCTATTATTCGTTTTATACGATGGAAAAACAGTTGTATTTATATTGTATTATATGCTTCTGGCGTTGACTTTTAATGCACTAACTATTCGATCTGGCGGAGCAACGCAGTAGAGTGAAGCCGAGGTTTCCCGGAACGTAGAAGTGACCATCACTTTCAAACTGGTTGCAATTATTCCTGTTACATGATGGAAAAACTGTTGTATTTTTAATGCATTTTATGCTTCGGGCATTGACTTCTAAGGCCCTAAATATTCAATCTGTTGGAGCAACGCCCTAGGGTGTAGCCTAGGTTGCCCGGAAAGAAGAAATGAACATAACTTTCATACTGGTTGCATTTATTCGTTTTAAATCATGGAAAAACTGTTGTATTCATATTGTATTTTATGCTGCTGGCGTTCACTTCTGAGGCCCTAACAATTCGATCTGGTGGAACAACGCCCTGTGGTGAAGTCTAGGTTACCCGGAACGTAGAAATGACCAGTACTTTCACACTGTTTGCAGTTACTCCTGTTATACGATGGAAAAACTGTTAAATCTTTATTGAGTTTTATGCTTCTGGCGTTGACTTCTAAGGCACTAACTATTCGACCTGGTGGAGCAACGCCCTAGAGTGAAGCCTAGGTTGCCCGGAACGTAGAAATGACCATCACTTTCAAACTGGTTGCAATTATTCCTGTTATATGATGGAAAAACTGTTGTATTTATATTGTCTTTTATGCTTCGGGCGTTGACTGCTAAGGCCCAAACTATTCAATTTGTTGGATCAACGTCCTAGAGTGAAGCCTAGGTTGCTCGGAATGTAGAAATGACCATAATATTCACACTGGTTGAAATTATTCGTTTAATACAGTGGAAAAGCTGTTGCATCTTTATTGTATTTTATGATTTTGGCGTTGACTTCTAAGGCCCTAACTATCCGATCTGGTGGAGCAATGCCCTAGAGTGAAGCCTAGGTTGCCCGGAACGTAGAAATGACCATCACATTCAAACTGGTTGCAATTAATCCTTTTATACGATGGAAAAACTGTAGCATTTTTATTGCATTTTATGCTTCTGGCGTTAACTTCTAATGCACTAACTATCCGATCTGGCGGAGCAACGCCCTAGAGTGAAGCCGATGTTTCCCGGAACGTAGAAATGACCATCACTTTCAAACTGGTTGCAATTATTCCTGTTATATGACGGAAAAAGTGTTATATTTTTATTGCATTTTATGCTTCGCGCATTGACTTCTAAGGCCCTAACTATTCAATCTGTTGGTCCAACGCCCTAGGGTGTAGCCTAGGTTGCCCAGAACGTAGAAATGACCATAGCTTTCATACTGGTTGCAATTATTCGTTTTATATGATGGAAAAACTGTTATATTTATATTGTATTTTATGCTTCTGGCGTTCACTTCTTAGGCCCTAACTATTCGATCTGGTGGAACAACGCCCTATGGTGAAGCCTAGGGTGACCGGGACGTAGAAATGACCATAACTATCACACCGGTAGCAATTATTCGTTTTACACAATGGAAAAGCTGTTCTATTTATTTTGTATTTTATGCTTCGGGCGTTGACTTCTAAGGCCCTAACTATTCCATCTGGTGGAGCAACGCCCTAGAGTGAAGCCTGGGTTGCCCGGAACAATGGTGTGCCATCACTTTCACACTGGTTGCAATAATTCCTGATATACGATGGAAAAACTGTTGCATCTTTATTGTATTTTATGCTTCTGGCGTTGACTTCTAAGGCCCTAACTATTCGATCTGGTGGAGCAACGCCCTAGAGTGAAGCCTAGGTTGCCCGGAAAGTAGAAATGACTATAACTTTCACACTGGTTGCAATTATTCGTTTTATACGATGGTAAAGCCGTTGTATTATTACCGTATTTTATGCTTCTGGCGTTGACTTCTTATGCCCTAACTTTTCCATCTGGTGGAACAACACCCTAGGGTGATGCCTAGGTTGCCCGAAACGTAGAAATGACCATAACTTTCACATCGGTAGCAATTATTCGTTTTATACGATGGAAAAACTGTTCTATTTTTTTGTATTTTATGCTTCGGGCGTTGACTTCTAAGGACCTAACTATTCAAACTGTTGGAGCAACGCCCTAGGGTGAAGCCTAGGTTGCCCGGAAAGTAGAAATGACCATACCTTTCATACTGGTTGCAATTATTTGTTTTATACGATGGAAAAGCTGTTGTATTTATACCGTATTTTATGTTTCTGGCGTTGACTTCTTATGCCCTAACTATTCCATCTGGTGGAACAACGCCCTAGGGTGATGCCTAGGTTGCCCGGAACAATGATGTGCCATTACTTTCACACTGGTTGCAATTATTCCTGATTTACGATGGAAAAACTGTTGCATCGTTATTGTATTTTATGCTTCTGGCGTTGACTTCTAAGGCCCTAACTATTCGATCTGGTGGAGCAACGCCCTATAGTGAAGCCTAGGTTGTCCGGGACAATGATGTGCCATTACTTTCACACTGGTTGCAATAATTCCTGATATACGATGGAAAAACTGTTGCATCTTTATTGTATTTTATGCTTCTGGCGTTGACATCTAAGGCTCTAACTATTCGATCAGGTGGAGCCACGCCCTAGAGTGAATCCTAGGTTGCTCGGAAAGTAGAAATGACCATAACTTTCATACTGGTTGCAATTATTCCTTTTATACGATGGAAAAGCTGTTGTATTTATATCGTATTTTATGCTTCTGGCGTTTACTTCTAAGGACTTAACTATTCGATCAGTGGAGCAACGCCCTAGAGTGATCCCTAGGTTGCTCGGAATGTAGAAATGACTTTAACTTTCACACTGGTTGCAATTATTCGTTTTATACGATGCATACGCTGTTGTATTTATATCGTATTTTATGTTTCTGGCGTTGACTTCTTAGGCCGTAACTATTCGGTCTGGTGGAGCAACGCCCTAGGGTGAAGCCTAGGTTGCCCGGAAGGTTGAAATGACAATACCTTTCATACTGGTTGCAATTGTTTGTTTTATACGATGGAAAAGCTGCTGTATTTATACCGTATTTTATGCTTCTGGCGTTGACTTCTTATGCCCTAACTATTCTATCTGGTGGAACAACGCCCTAGGGTGAAGCCTAGGTTGCCCAGAACGTAGAAATGGCCATAACTTTCACATCGGTAGCAATTATTCGTTTTATACGATGGAAAAAGTGTTCTATTTATTTTGGATCTTATGCTTCGGGCGTTGACTTCTAACGCCATAACTATTCAATCTGTTGGAGCAACGCCCTAGGGTGAAGCCTAGGTTGCTCGGAAAGTAGAAATGACCATCAGTTTCATACTGGTTGCAATTATACGTTTTATACGATGGAAAAACTGTTGTATTTATATTGTATTTTATGCTTCTGGCGTTGACTTCTAAGGCCCTAGCTATTCGATCTGGTGGAGCAACGCACTAGAGTGAAGCCTGGGTTGCCCGGAAAGGAGAAATGACCATCACTTTCAAACTGGTTGCAATTAATCCTGTTATACGATGGAAAAACTGTTGTATTTTTATTGCATTTTATGCTTCTGGCGTTCACTTCTTAGGCCCTAACTATTCGATCTGGTGGAACATCGGCCTAGGGTGAAGCCTGGCTTGCCCGGAACGTAGAAATGACCATTACTTTCACACTGTTTGCAATTATTCCTTTTATACGATGGAAAAGCTGTTGTATTTATATCGTATTTTATGCTTCTGGCGTTTACTTCTAAGGACCTAACTATTCGATCAGTGGAGCAACGCCCTAGAGTGATCCCTAGGTTGCTCGGAATGTAGAAATGACTTTAACTTTCACACTGGTTGCAATTATTCGTTTTATACGAAGCAAACGCTGTTGTATATATATCGTATTTTATGCTTCTGGCGTTTACTTCTAAGGACCTAACTATTCGATCTGGTGCAGCAACGCCCTAGAGTGAATCCTAGGTTGCTCGTAATGTAGAAATGACTTTAACTTTCACACTGGTTGCAATTATTCGTTTTATACGAAGCAAACGCTGTTGTATATATATCGTATTTTATGCTTCTGGCGTTTACTTCTAAGGACCTAACTATTCGATCTGGTGCAGCAACGCCCTAGAGTGACGCCTAGGGTGCTCGGAACGTTGAAATGACCATTACTTTCACACTGGTTGCAATTATTCGTTTTATACGATGGAAAAGCTGTTGTATTTATATCGTATTTTATGCTTCTGGCGTTGACTTCTTAGGCCGTAACTATTCGGTCTGGTGGAGCAACGCCCTGGAGTGAAACCTAGGTTGCCCAGAACGTAGAATTGGCCATCACTTTCAAACTGGTTGCAATTATTCCTGTTATATGATGGAAACACTGTTGTATTTTTTTTTGCATTGTATGGTTCGGACGTTGACTTCTAAGGCCCTAGCTGTTCGATCTAGTGGAGCAACGCCCTAGAGTGAAGCCTAGGTTGCCCGGAAAGGAGAAATGACCATCACGTTCAAACTGGTTGCAATTAATCCTTTTATACCATGGAAAAGCTGTTGTATTTATATGGTGTTTTATGCTTCTGGCGTTTACTTCTAAGGACCTAACTATTCGATCTGGTGGAGCAACGCCCTAGAGTGAAGCCTAGGTTGCTCGGAATGTGGAAATGACCTTACCTTCCACACTGGTTGCAATTATTCGTTTTATACGATGGAAACGCTGTTGTATTTATATTGTATTTTATGCCTCTGGCGTTGACTTCTAAGGCCGTAGCTATTAGATGTGGTGGAGCAACGCCCTAGAGTGACGCCTAGGGTAATCGGAACGTAGAAGTGATAATTACTTTCACACTGGTTGCAATTATACGTTTTATATGATGGAAAAGCTGTTGTATTTATATCGTATTTTATGATTCTGTCGTTGACTTCTTAGGCCGTAACTATTCCGTCTGGTGGAGCAACGCCCTGGTGTGAAACCTAGGTTGCCCGGAACTTAGAATTGGCCATCACTTTCAAACTGGTTGCAATTATTCCTGATATATGGTGGAAACACTGTTGTATTTTTTTTGCATTTTATGGTTCGGGCGTTGACTTCTAAGGCCCTAACTGTTCAATCTGTTGGAGCAAGGCCCTAGGGTGAAGCCTAGGTTGCTCGGAAAGTAGAAATGACCATAAGTTTCATACTGGTTGCAATTATTCGTTTTATACGATGGAAAAGCTGTTGTATTTATATTGTATTTTATGCTTCTAGCGTTGACTTCTAAGGCACTATCTATTCGATATGGTGGAGCAACGCCCTAGAGAGAAGCCTAGGTTGCCCGGAACGTAGAATTGGCCATCACTTTCAAACTGGTTGCAATTATTCCTGTTATATGAGGGACACACTGTTGTATTTTTTTTGCATTTTATGGTTCGGGCGTTGACTTCTAAGGCCCTAACTATTCAATCTGGTGGAACAACGCCCTAGGGTGAAGCCTAGGTTCCCGGGTACGTAGAAATGACCATAAGTTTCATACTGGTTGCAATTATTCGTTTTATACGATGGAAAGCTGTTGTATTTATATTGTATTTTATGCTTCTGGCGTTCACTTCTTAGGCCCTAACTATTCGATCTGGTGGAACAACGGCCTAGGGTGAAGCCTAGGTTGCCCAGAACGTAGAAATGACCATAACTTTTACACTCGTAGCAATTATTCGTTTTATACAATGGAAAAACTGTTCTATTTATTTTGTATTTAATGCTTCGGGCGTCGACTTCCAAGGCCCCAACTGTTTGATCTGGTGGAGCAACGCCCTAGAGTGAAGCCTAGGTTGCCTGGAACGTAGAAATGACCATCACTTTCACACGGGTTGCAATTATTCCTGTTATAGGATGGAAAGACTGTTGCATTTTTATTGTATTTTATACTTCAGGCGCTGACTTCTGAGGCCGTAGCTATTCGATGTGGTGGAAGAACGCCATACAGTGAAGCCTAGGTTTCCCGGAACGTAGAAATGACCATAACTTTCACACTGGTTGCAATTATTCGTTTTATACGATGGAAAAGCTGTTGTATTTATATCGTATTTTATGCTTCTGGCGTTGACTTCCTAGGCCCTAACAATTCCATCTGGTGGAACAACGCCCTAGGGTGAAGTCTAGGTTGCCTGCAAAGTAGAAATGACCATAACTTTCACACTGGTAGCAATCATTCGTTTTATACAATGGAAAAACTGTTGTATTTTTTTTGCATTTTATGGTTCGGACGTTGACTTCTGAGGCCCTAACTATTCAATCCGTTGGAGCAACGCCCTAGGGTGAAGCCTAGGTTGCTCGGAAAGTAGAAATGACCATAAGTTTCATACTGGTTGCAATTATTCGTTTTATACGATGGAAAACTGTTTTATTTATAATGTATTTTATGCTTCTGGCGTTGACTTCTAAGGCACTAACTATTCGATCTGGTGGAGCAACGCCCTAGAGTGAAGCCTAGGTTGCCCGGAACGTAGAATTGGCCATCACTTTCAAACTGGTCGCAATTATTCCTGTTATATGATGGAAACACAGTCGTATTTTTTTTGCATTTTATGGTTCGGGCGTAGACTTCTAAAGGCCCTAACTATTCAATCTGTTGGACCAACGCCCTAGCGTGAAGCCTAGGTTGCTCGGAAAGTATAAATGTCCATAAGTTTCATACTGGTTGCAATTATTCGTTTTATACGATGGAAAAACTGTTGTATTTATATTGTATTTTATGCTTCTGGCGTTGACTTCTAAGGCCCTAGCTGTTCGATCTAGTGGAGTAACGCCCTAGAGTGAAGCCTAGGTTGCCCGGAAAGGAGAAATGACCATCACGTTCAAACTGGTTGCAATTAATCCTTTTATACCATGGAAAAGCTGTTGTATTTATATGGTATTTTATGCTTCTGGCGTTTACTTCTACGGACCTAACTATTCGATCTGGTGGAGCAACGCCCTAGAGTGAAGCCTAGGTTGCTCGGAATGTGGAAATGACCTTACCCTCCACACTGGTTGCAATTATTCGTTTTATACGATGGAAACGCTGTAGTATTTATATTGTATTTTATGCCTCTGGCGTTGACTTCTAAGGCCGTAGCTATTAGATGTGGTGGAGCAACGCCCTAGAGTGACGTCTAGGGTAATCGGAACGTAGAAGTGATAATTACTTTCACACTGGTTGCAATTATACGTTTTATATGATGGAAAAGCTGTTGTATTTATATCGCATTTTATGTTTCTGGCGTTGACTTCTTAGGCCGTAACTATTCCGTCTGGTGGAGCAACGCCTTAGAGTGAAGCCTAGGTTGCCCGCGAAGTCGAAATGACCATAACTTTCACAATGGTTGCTATTATTCGTTTTATACGATGGAAAAACTGTTGTATTTATATTGTATTTTATGCTTCTGGCGTTGACTTCTCAGGCCCTAATTATTCGATCTGGTGGAACAACGCCGTAGAGTGAAGCCTGGGTTGCCCGAACGTAGAAATGACCATTACTTTCACACTGTTTGCAAATATACATTATATACGATGGAAAGGCTGTTGTATTTATATTGTATTTTATGCTTCTGGCGTTGACTTCTTAGGCCCTAACTATTTAACCTGGTGGAGCACCGCCCTAGAGTGAAGCCTAGTTTGCCCGGAACGTAGAACATACCATTACCTTCCCACTGGTTGCAATTATTCCTGTTATACGATGGAAAAACTGTTGCATCTTTATTGTATTTTATGCTTCTGGCGTTGACTTCTTAGGCCCTAACTATTCGATCTCGTGGAGCATCGTCCTAGAGTGAAGCCTAGGTTGCCCGGAACGTAGAAATGACCATAACTTTCACACTGGTTACCATTATTCGTTTTATACGTTGGAAAAGCTGTTGTATTTATATCGTATTTTATGCTTCTGGCGTTGACTTCTTAGGCCCTAACTACTCCATCTGGTGGAACAACGCTCAAGAGTGATGCCTATGGTGCCCGGAACGTAGAAATGTCCATTACCTTCACGCTTGCTGCAATTATTCCTGTTATAAGATGAAAAAACTGTTGAATTTTTATTGCATTTTATGCTTCAGGCGTTGACTTCTACCGCCGTAGCTATTTGATGTGGTGGAGTAATGCTCTAGAGTGAAACCTGGGTTACCCGGATTGTAGAAATGACCATCACTTCCACACTGGTTGCAATTATTCCTGTTATACAATGGAAAAGCTGTTGTATTTTTATTTCAGTTTATGCTTCGGGCATTGACTTCTAAGCCCCTAACTATTCAATTTGTTGGAGCAACGCCCTAGGGTGAAGCCTAGGTTGTTCGGAAAGTAGAAATGACCATAAGTTTCATACTGGTTGCAATTATTCGTTTTATACGATGGAAAAACTGTTTTATTTATATTGTATTTTATGCTTCTGGCGTTGACTTCTAAGGCACTAACCATTCGATCTGGTGGAGCAACGCCCTAGAGTGAAGCCTAGGTTGCCCGGAACGTAGAAATGACTTTAACTTTCATACCGGTTGCAATTATTCGTTTTATACGATGGAAAAACTGTTGTATATTTGTCGTATTTTATGCTTCGGGCGTTGACTTCTATGGCCCTACCTATTCGATCTGGTGGAGCAACACCCTACAGTGAAGCCTAGTTTGTCCGGAACGTAGATATGACCATAACCTTCACACAGGTTGCAATTATTCGTTCTATACGATTGAAAGACTGTTGTATTTATATCGTATTTTATGCTTCTGGCGTTGACTTCTTAGGCCGCAACTATTCCATCTGGTGGAACAACGCCCTAGGGTGAAGCGTAGGTTGCCCGGAAAGTAGAAATGACCATAACTTTCACACTGGTAGCAATTATTCTTTTTATACGATGGAAAGACTGTTCTATTTATTTTGTATTTTATGCTTCCGGCGTTGACTTCTAAGGCCCTAACTATTCAATCTGTTGGAGCAACGCCCTAGGGTGAAGCCTAGGTTGCCCGGAACGTAGAAATGACCATAGCTTTTACACTCGTAGCAATTATTCGTTTTATACAATGGAAAAACCGTTCGATTTATTTTGTATTTTATGCTTCGGGCGTTGACTTCTAAGGCCCTAACTATTCAATCTGTTGGAGCAACGCCCTAGGGTGAAGCCTAGGTTGCTCGGAATGTAGAAATGACCATTACTTTCACACTGTTTGCAATTATTCCTTTTATACGATGGAAAAACTGTTGCATCTTTATCGTATTTTATGCTTCAGGCGTTGACTTCTAAGGCCGTAGCTATTCGATGTGGTAGAGCAACGCCCTAGAGTGACGCCTAGGTTGCCCGGAACGTAGAAAAGACCATTACTTTCACAATGTATGCAATTATTCATTCTTTACGGTGGAAAAACTGTAGTACTTATATTGCATTTTATTCTTCTGGCGTTGATTTCTTACGCCCTAACTATTCGATCTGGTGGAACAACGCCCTAGAGTGAAGCCTGCGATGCCCGGAACGTAGAAATGATCATTACCTTCACGCTTGTTGCAATTATTCCTGTTATACCATGAAAAAACTGTTGTATTTTTATTGTATTTTTTGCTTCAGGCGTTGACTTCTAAGATCGTAGCTATGCGATGTGGTGGAGCAACGCCCTAGAGTGACGCCTAGGATGCCTGGAACGTAGAAATGACCATTACTTTCACAATGTATGCAATTATTCATTTTATACGATGGAAAAACTGTTGTACTTATATTGCATTTTATTCTTCTGCCGTTGACTTCTAAGGCCCTAACCATTCGATCTGGTGGTGCAACGGCCTAGAGTGAAGCCTCGGTTGCCCGGAACGTAGAAATGACCATAACTTTCACACTGGAAACAATTATTCATTTTATACATGGAACAGCTGTTCTATTTATTTTGTATTTTATGCATCGGGCGTTGACTTCTAAGGCCCTACCTATCCGATCTGGCGGAGCAACGAACTCGATTGAAGCCTAGGTTGCCCGTAACGTAGAAATGACCATTACTTTCACAATGTACGCAATTATTCATTTTATACGATGGAAAAACTTTTGTACTTATATTGCATTTTGTTCTTCTGGCGTTGACTTCTTAGGCCGTAACTATTCGATCTGGCGGAACAACGCCCTAGAGTGAAGCCTGCGATGCCCGGAACGTAGAAATGATCATTACCTTCACGCTTGCTGCAATTATTCCTGTTATACGATGAAAAAACTGTTGTATTTTTATTGCATTTTTTGCTTCAGGCGTTGACTTCTAAGATCGCAGCTATTCGATGTGGTGGAGCAACGCCCTAGAGTGACGCCTAGGTTGCCTGGAACATGGAAATGACGATAACTTTCACACTGATTGCAATTATTCGTTTTATACGATGGAAAAACTGTTGCATCTTTATCGTATTTTATGCTTCTGGCTTGGACTTCTTAGGCCGTAACTACTCGATCTGGTGGAGCAACGCCCTGGAGTGAAACCTGGGTTGACGGGAACGTAGAAATGACCACTACCATCACACTGGTTGCAAATTATTCCTGCTATACGATGGAAAAACTGTTGTATTTTTATTGCATTTTATGCTTCTGGCGTTCACTTCTTAGGCCCTAACTATTCTATCTGGTGGAACAACGCCCTAGGGTGAAGCCTAGGTTGCCCGGAACGTAGAAATGACCATAGCTTTTACACTCGTAGCAATTATTCGTTTTATACAATGGAAAAACCGTTCGATTTATTTTGTATTTTATGCTTCGGGCGTTGACTTCTAAGGCCCTAACTATTCAATCTGTTGGAGCAACGCCCTAGGGTGAAGCCTAGGTTGCTCGGAATGTAGAAATGACCATTACTTTCACACTGTTTGCAATTATTCCTTTTATACGATGGAAAAACTGTTGCATCTTTATCGTATTTTATGCTTCTGGCGTTGACTTTTTAGGCCCTAACACTTCGATCTGGTGGAGGAACGCTCTACAGTGAAGCCTATGTAGCCCGTAACGTAGATATGAGCATAACCTTCACACAGGTTGCAATTATTCCTTTTATACGATGGAAAAGCTGTTCTATTTATATCGTATTTTATGCTTCTGGCGTTGACTTCTAAGGCCCTAGCTATTCGATCTAGTGGAGCAACGCCCTCGAGTGAAGCCTAGGTTGCCCGGAACGTAGAAATGACAATCACTTTCAAACTGGTTGCAATTAATCCTGTTATACGATGGAAAAACAGTTGTATTTATATTGCATTTTATGCTTCTGGCGTTCACTTCCTAGGCCCTAACTATTCGATCTGGTGGATCAACGGCCTAGGGTGAAGCCTGGGTTGCCCGGAACGTAGAAATGACCATAACTTTTACACTGGTAGCAATTATTCGTTTTATACAATGGAAAAACTGTTCTATTTATCTTGTATTTAATGCTTCGGGCGTTGGCTTCTAAGGCCCTAACTGTTTGATCTGGTGGAGCAACGCCCTAGAGTGAAGCCTAGGTTGCCCGGAACGTAGAAATGACCATAACTTTCTCACTGGCTGCTATTATTCGTTTTATACGATGGAAAAACTTTTATATTTATATTGTATTTTATGCTTCTGGCGTTGACTTCTTAGGCCCTAACTATTCGATCTGGAGGAGCAATGCCTCAGAGTTAAGTCTAGGATGCCCGAAACGCCGAAATGATCATTACTTTCACGCTTGTTGCAATTATTCCTGTTATACCATGAAAAGACTGTTGTATTTTTATTGTATTTTGTGCCTCAGGCGTAGGCTTCTAAGACCGTAGCTATTCGATATGGTGGAGCACCGGCCTAGAGTGAAGCCTAGGTTGCTCGGAACGTAGAAATGACCACTTCTTTCACACTGTTTGCAATTATTCATTTAATATGAAGGAAAAGCTGTTGTATTTATAACGTATTTTATGCTTCGGGCGTTGACTTCTTAGGCCCTAACATTTCGAACTGGTGGAGCAACGCCCCAGAGTGTAGCCTAGGTTGTTCGGAATGTAGAAATGACCATAACTTTCACACTGGTTGCAATTACTCGTTTTATACGATGGAAAAACTGTTCTATTTATTTTATATTTTATGCTTCGGGCGTTGACTTCCAAGGCCCTAACTATTCGATCTGGTGGAGCAACGCCCTAGAGCGAAGCCTAGGTTGCCCGGTACGTAGAAATGACCATCACTTTCATACTGGTTGCAATTATTCGTTTTATATGATGGAAAAACTGTTGTATTTTTATTGCATTTTATGCTTCGGGCGTTGACTTCTAAGGCCCTAACTATTCAATCTGTTGGAGCAACGCCCTAGGGTGAAGCCTAGGTTGCTCGGAATGTAGAAATGACCATTACTTTCACACTGTTTCCAATTATTCCTTTTATACGATGGAAAAACTGTTGCATCTTTATCGTATTTTATGCTTCTGGCGTTGACTTCTTAGGCCGTAACTATTCGATCTGGTGGAGCAACGCCCTGGAGTGAAGCCTGGGTTGCCCGGAACGTAGAAATGACCACTACTATCACACTGGTTGCAAATTATTCCTGCTATACGATGGAAAAACTGTTGTATTTTTAATGAATTTTTTGCTTCTGGCGTTCACTTCTTAGGCCCTAACTATTCGATCTGGTGCAACTACGGCCTAGGGTGAAGCCTAGGTTGCCCGGAACGTAGAAATGACCATAACTTTCACACTGGTTGCAATTATTTGTTTTATACGATGGAAAAGCTGTTGTATTTATATCGTATTTTATGCTTCTGCCGTTGACTTCTTAGGCCCTATCTCTTCGATTTGGTGGAGCAACGCCTCAGAGTTAAGCCTAGGATGCCCGAAATGTCGAAATGGTCATTACTTTCGCACTGGTTGCAATTAGTCATGCTATACGATGGAAAATCAGTTGCATTTTTATTGTATTTTATGCTTCGGGCGTTAGCTTCTAAGGCTGTAGCTTTTAGCTGTGGTGGAGCAACGCCGTAGAGTGACGCCTAGGTTGCCCGGCACGTAGAAATGACCATTACTTTCACAATGTTTGCAATTATTCATTTTATACGATGGTAAACTGTTGTACTTATATTGCATTTTATTCTTCTGGCGTTGACTTCTTAGGCCCTAACTATTCGTTCTGGTGCAACGACGCCCTAGAGTGAAACCTAGGTTGCCAGGAACGTAGAAATGACCATTACTTTCACACTGCTTGCAAATATACATTATATACGATGGAAAGGCTGTTGTATTTATATTGTATTTTATGCTTCTGGCGTTGACTTCTTAGGCCCTAACTATTTAACCTGGTGGAGCACCGCCCTAGAGTGAAGCCTAGTTTGCCCGGAACGTAGAACATACCATTACCTTCACACTGGTTGCAATTATTCCTGTTATACGATGGAAAAACTGTTGCATCTTTATTGTATTTTATGCTTCGGGCATTGACTTCTAAGCCCCTAACTATTCAATTTGTTGGAGCAATGCCCTAGGGTGAAGCCTAGGTTGTTCGGAAAGTAGAAATGACCATAAGTTTCATACTGGTTGCAATTATTCGTTTTATACGATGGAAAAACTGTTTTATTTATATTGTATTTTATGCTTCTGGCGTTGACTTCTAAGGCACTAACCATTCGATCTGGTGGAGCAACGCCCTAGAGTGAAGCCTAGGTTGCCCGGAACGTAGAAATGACGTTAACTTTCATACCGGTTGCAATTATTCGTTTTATACGATGGAAAAACTGTTGTATATTTGTCGTATTTTATGCTTCGGGCGTTGACTTCTATGGCCCTACCTATTCGATCTGGTGGAGCAACACCCTACAGTGAAGCCTAGTTTGTCCGGAACGTAGATATGACCATAACCTTCACACAGGTTGCAATTATTCGTTCTATACGATTGAAAGACTGTTGTATTTATATCGTATTTTATGCTTCTGGCGTTGACTTCTTAGGCCGCAACTATTCCATCTGGTGGAACAACGCCCTAGGGTGAAGCGTAGGTTGCCCGGAAAGTAGAAATGACCATAACTTTCACACTGGTAGCAATTATTCTTTTTATACGATGGAAAGACTGTTCTATTTATTTTGTATTTTATGCTTCCGGCGTTGACTTCTAAGGCCCTAACTATTCAATCTGTTGGAGCAACGCCCTAGGGTGAAGCCTAGGTTGCCCGGAACGTAGAAATGACCATAGCTTTTACACTCGTAGCAATTATTCGTTTTATACAATGGAAAAACCGTTCGATTTATTTTGTATTTTATGCTTCGGGCGTTGACTTCTAAGGCCCTAACTATTCAATCTGTTGGAGCAACGCCCTAGGGTGAAGCCTAGGTTGCTCGGAATGTAGAAATGACCATTACTTTCACACTGTTTGCAATTATTCCTTTTATACGATGGAAAAACTGTTGCATCTTTATCGTATTTTATGCTTCAGGCGTTGACTTCTAAGGCCGTAGCTATTCGATGTGGTAGAGCAACGCCCTAGAGTGACGCCTAGGTTGCCCGGAACGTAGAAAAGACCATTACTTTCACAATGTATGCAATTATTCATTCTTTACGGTGGAAAAACTGTTGTACTTATATTGCATTTTATTCTTCTGGCGTTGATTTCTTACGCCCTAACTATTCGATCTGGTGGAACAACGCCCTAGAGTGAAGCCTGCGATGCCCGGAACGTAGAAATGATCATTACCTTCACGCTTGTTGCAATTATTCCTGTTATACCATGAAAAAACTGTTGTATTTTTATTGTATTTTTTGCTTCAGGCGTTGACTTCTAAGATCGTAGCTATGCGATGTGGTGGAGCAACGCCCTAGAGTGACGCCTAGGATGCCTGGAACGTAGAAATGACCATTACTTTCACAATGTATGCAATTATTCATTTTATACGATGGAAAAACTGTTGTACTTATATTGCATTTTATTCTTCTGCCGTTGACTTCTAAGGCCCTAACCATTCGATCTTGTGGTGCAACGGCCTAGAGTGAAGCCTCGGTTGCCCGGAACGTAGAAATGACCATAACTTTCACACTGGAAACAATTATTCATTTTATACATGGAACAGCTGTTCTATTTATTTTGTATTTTATGCATCGGGCGTTGACTTCTAAGGCCCTACCTATCCGATCTGGCGGAGCAACGAACTCGATTGAAGCCTAGGTTGCCCGTAACGTAGAAATGACCATTACTTTCACAATGTACGCAATTATTCATTTTATACGATGGAAAAACTTTTGTACTTATATTGCATTTTGTTCTTCTGGCGTTGACTTCTTAGGCCGTAACTATTCGATCTGGCGGAACAACGCCCTAGAGTGAAGCCTGCGATGCCCGGAACGTAGAAATGATCATTACCTTCACGCTTGCTGCAATTATTCCTGTTATACGATGAAAAAACTGTTGTATTTTTATTGCATTTTTTGCTTCAGGCGTTGACTTCTAAGATCGTAGCTATTCGATGTGGTGGAGCAACGCCCTAGAGTGACGCCTAGGTTGCCTGGAACATGGAAATGACGATAACTTTCACACTGATTGCAATTATTCGTTTTATACGATGGAAAAACTGTTGCATCTTTATCGTATTTTATGCTTCTGGCGTTGACTTCTTAGGCCGTAACTACTCGATCTGGTGGAGCAACGCCCTGGAGTGAAACCTGGGTTGCCGGGAACGTAGAAATGACCACTACCATCACACTGGTTGCAAATTATTCCTGCTATACGATGGAAAAACTGTTGTATTTTTATTGCATTTTATGCTTCTGGCGTTGACTTCTTAGGCCCTAACTATTCGTTCTGGTGCAACGACGCCCTAGAGTGAAACCTAGGTTGCCAGGAACGTAGAAATGACCATTACTTTCACACTGCTTGCAAATATACATTATATACGATGGAAAGGCTGTTGTATTTATATTGTATTTTATGCTTCTGGCGTTGACTTCTTAGGCCCTAACTATTTAACCTGGTGGAGCACCGCCCTAGAGTGAAGCCTAGTTTGCCCGGAACGTAGAACATACCATTACCTTCACACTGGTTGCAATTATTCCTGTTATACGATGGAAAAACTGTTGCATCTTTATTGTATTTTATGCTTCTGGCGTTGACTTCTTAGGCCCTAACTATTCGATCTGGTGGAACAACGCCCTAGGGTGAAGCCTAGGTTGCCCGGAACGTAGAAATGACCATAGCTTTTACACTCGTAGCAATTATTCGTTTTATACAATGGAAAAACCGTTCGATTTATTCTGTATTTTATGCTTCGGGCGTTGACTTCTAAGGCCCTAACTATTCAATCTGCTGGAGCAACGCCCTAGGGTGAAGCCTAGGTTGCTCGGAATGTAGAAATGACCATTACTTTCACACTGTTTGCAATTATTCCTTTTATACGATGGAAAAACTGTTGCATCTTTATCGTATTTTATGCTTCTGGCGTTGACTTCTTAGGCCGTAACTATTCGATCTGGTGGAGCAACGCCCTGGAGTGAAGCCTGGGTTGCCCGGAACGTAGAAATGACCATAGCTTTTACACTCGTAGCAATTATTCGTTTTATACAATGGAAAAACCGTTCGATTTATTTTGTATTTTATGCTTCGGGCGTTGACTTCTAAGGCCCTAACTATTCAATCTGTTGGAGCAACGCCCTAGGGTGAAGCCTAGGTTGCTCGGAATGTAGAAATGACCATTACTTTCACACTGTTTGCAATTATTCCTTTTATACGATGGAAAAACTGTTGCATCTTTATCGTATTTTATGCTTCAGGCGTTGACTTCTAAGGCCGTAGCTATTCGATGTGGTAGAGCAACGCCCTAGAGTGACGCCTAGGTTGCCCGGAACGTAGAAAAGACCATTACTTTCACAATGTATGCAATTATTCATTCTTTACGGTGGAAAAACTGTTGTACTTATATTGCATTTTATTCTTCTGGCGTTGATTTCTTACGCCCTAACTATTCGATCTGGTGGAACAACGCCCTAGAGTGAAGCCTGCGATGCCCGGAACGTAGAAATGATCATTACCTTCACGCTTGTTGCAATTATTCCTGTTATACCATGAAAAAACTGTTGTATTTTTATTGTATTTTTTGCTTCAGGCGTTGACTTCTAAGATCGTAGCTATGCGATGTGGTGGAGCAACGCCCTAGAGTGACGCCTAGGATGCCTGGAACGTAGAAATGACCATTACTTTCACAATGTATGCAATTATTCATTTTATACGATGGAAAAACTGTTGTACTTATATTGCATTTTATTCTTCTGCCGTTGACTTCTAAGGCCCTAACCATTCGATCTTGTGGTGCAACGGCCTAGAGTGAAGCCTCGGTTGCCCGGAACGTAGAAATGACCATAACTTTCACACTGGAAACAATTATTCATTTTATACATGGAACAGCTGTTCTATTTATTTTGTATTTTATGCATCGGGCGTTGACTTCTAAGGCCCTACCTATCCGATCTGGCGGAGCAACGAACTCGATTGAAGCCTAGGTTGCCCGTAACGTAGAAATGACCATTACTTTCACAATGTACGCAATTATTCATTTTATACGATGGAAAAACTTTTGTACTTATATTGCATTTTGTTCTTCTGGCGTTGACTTCTTAGGCCGTAACTATTCGATCTGGCGGAACAACGCCCTAGAGTGAAGCCTGCGATGCCCGGAACGTAGAAATGATCATTACCTTCACGCTTGCTGCAATTATTCCTGTTATACGATGAAAAAACTGTTGTATTTTTATTGCATTTTTTGCTTCAGGCGTTGACTTCTAAGATCGTAGCTATTCGATGTGGTGGAGCAACGCCCTAGAGTGACGCCTAGGTTGCCTGGAACATGGAAATGACGATAACTTTCACACTGATTGCAATTATTCGTTTTATACGATGGAAAAACTGTTGCATCTTTATCGTATTTTATGCTTCTGGCGTTGACTTCTTAGGCCGTAACTACTCGATCTGGTGGAGCAACGCCCTGGAGTGAAACCTGGGTTGCCGGGAACGTAGAAATGACCACTACCATCACACTGGTTGCAAATTATTCCTGCTATACGATGGAAAAACTGTTGTATTTTTATTGCATTTTATGCTTCTGGCGTTGACTTCTTAGGCCCTAACTATTCGTTCTGGTGCAACGACGCCCTAGAGTGAAACCTAGGTTGCCAGGAACGTAGAAATGACCATTACTTTCACACTGCTTGCAAATATACATTATATACGATGGAAAGGCTGTTGTATTTATATTGTATTTTATGCTTCTGGCGTTGACTTCTTAGGCCCTAACTATTTAACCTGGTGGAGCACCGCCCTAGAGTGAAGCCTAGTTTGCCCGGAACGTAGAACATACCATTACCTTCACACTGGTTGCAATTATTCCTGTTATACGATGGAAAAACTGTTGCATCTTTATTGTATTTTATGCTTCTGGCGTTGACTTCTTAGGCCCTAACTATTCGATCTGGTGGAACAACGCCCTAGGGTGAAGCCTAGGTTGCCCGGAACGTAGAAATGACCATAGCTTTTACACTCGTAGCAATTATTCGTTTTATACAATGGAAAAACCGTTCGATTTATTCTGTATTTTATGCTTCGGGCGTTGACTTCTAAGGCCCTAACTATTCAATCTGCTGGAGCAACGCCCTAGGGTGAAGCCTAGGTTGCTCGGAATGTAGAAATGACCATTACTTTCACACTGTTTGCAATTATTCCTTTTATACGATGGAAAAACTGTTGCATCTTTATCGTATTTTATGCTTCTGGCGTTGACTTCTTAGGCCGTAACTATTCGATCTGGTGGAGCAACGCCCTGGAGTGAAGCCTGGGTTGCCCGGAACGTAGAAATGACCACTACTATCACACTGGTTGCAAATTATTCCTGCTATACGATGGAAAAACTGTTGTATTTTTAATGCATTTTTTGCTTCTGGCGTTCACTTCTTAGGCCCTAACTATTCGATCTGGTGCAACTACGGCCTAGGGTGAAGCCTAGGTTGCCCGGAACGTAGAAATGACCATAACTTTCACACTGGTTGCAATTATTTGTTTTATACGATGGAAAAGCTGTTGTATTTATATCGTATTTTATGCTTCTGCCGTTGACTTCTTAGGCCCTATCTCTTCGATTTGGTGGAGCAACGCCTCAGAGTTAAGCCTAGGATGCCCGAAATGTCGAAACGGTCATTACTTTCGCACTGGTTGCAATTAGTCATGCTATACGATGGAAAATCAGTTGCATTTTTATTGTATTTTATGCTTCGGGCGTTAGCTTCTAAGGCTGTAGCTTTTAGCTGTGGTGGAGCAACGCCGTAGAGTGACGCCTAGGTTGCCCGGCACGTAGAAATGACCATTACTTTCACAATGTTTGCAATTATTCATTTTATACGATGGTAAACTGTTGTACTTATATTGCATTTTATTCTTCTGGCGTTGACTTCTTAGGCCCTAACTATTCGTTCTGGTGGAACGACGCCCTAGAGTGAAACCTAGGTTGCCAGGAACGTAGAAATGACCATTACTTTCACACTGTTTGCAAATATACATTATATACGATGGAAAGGCTGTTGTATTTATATTGTATTTTATGCTTCTGGCGTCGACTTCTTAGGCCCTAACTATTTAACCTGGTGGAGCACCGCCCTAGAGTGAAGCCTAGTTTGCCCGGAACGTAGAACATACCATTACCTTCCCACTGGTTGCAATTATTCCTGTTATACGATGGAAAAACTGTTGCATCTTTATTGAATTTTATGCTTCTGGCGTTGACTTCTTAGGCCCTAACAATTCGATCTCGTGGAGCATCGTCCTAGAGTGAAGCCTAGGTTGCGCGGAACGTAGAAATGACCATAACTTTCACACTGGTTGCAATTATTTGTTTTATACGATGGAAAAGCTGTTGTATTTATATCGTATTTTATGCTTCTGCCGTTGACTTCTTAGGCCCTATCTCTTCGATTTGGTGGAGCAACGCCTCAGAGTTAAGCCTAGGATGCCCGAAATGTCGAAATGGTCATTACTTTCGCACTGGTTGCAATTAGTCATGCTATACGATGGAAAATCAGTTGCATTTTTATTGTATTTTATGCTTCGGGCGTTAGCTTCTAAGGCTGTAGCTTTTAGCTGTGGTGGAGCAACGCCGTAGAGTGACGCCTAAGTTGCCCGGCACGTAGAAATGACCATTACTTTCACAATGTTTGCAATTATTCATTTTATACGATGGTAAACTGTTGTACTTATATTGCATTTTATTCTTCTGGCGTTGACTTCTTAGGCCCTAACTATTCGTTCTGGTGCAACGACGCCCTAGAGTGAAACCTAGGTTGCCAGGAACGTAGAAATGACCATTACTTTCACACTGCTTGCAAATATACATTATATACGATGGAAAGGCTGTTGTATTTATATTGTATTTTATGCTTCTGGCGTTGACTTCTTAGGCCCTAACTATTTAACCTAGTGGAGCACCGCCCTAGAGTGAAGCCTAGTTTGCCCGGAACGTAGAACATACCATTACCTTCACACTGGTTGCAATTATTCCTGTTATACGATGGAAAAACTGTTGCATCTTTATTGTATTTTATGCTTCTGGCGTTGACTTCTTAGGCCCTAACTATTCGATCTGGTGGAACAACGCCCTAGGGTGAAGCCTAGGTTGCCCGGAACGTAGAAATGACCATAGCTTTTACACTCGTAGCAATTATTCGTTTTATACAATGGAAAAACCGTTCGATTTATTCTGTATTTTATGCTTCGGGCGTTGACTTCTAAGGCCCTAACTATTCAATCTGCTGGAGCAACGCCCTAGGGTGAAGCCTAGGTTGCTCGGAATGTAGAAATGACCATTACTTTCACACTGTTTGCAATTATTCCTTTTATACGATGGAAAAACTGTTGCATCTTTATCGTATTTTATGCTTCTGGCGTTGACTTCTTAGGCCGTAACTATTCGATCTGGTGGAGCAACGCCCTGGAGTGAAGCCTGGGTTGCCCGGAACGTAGAAATGACCACTACTATCACACTGGTTGCAAATTATTCCTGCTATACGATGGAAAAACTGTTGTATTTTTAATGCATTTTTTGCTTCTGGCGTTCACTTCTTAGGCCCTAACTATTCGATCTGGTGCAACTACGGCCTAGGGTGAAGCCTAGGTTGCCCGGAACGTAGAAATGACCATAACTTTCACACTGGTTGCAATTATTTGTTTTATACGATGGAAAAGCTGTTGTATTTATATCGTATTTTATGCTTCTGCCGTTGACTTCTTAGGCCCTATCTCTTCGATTTGGTGGAGCAACGCCTCAGAGTTAAGCCTAGGATGCCCGAAATGTCGAAATGGTCATTACTTTCGCACTGGTTGCAATTAGTCATGCTATACGATGGAAAATCAGTTGCATTTTTATTGTATTTTATGCTTCGGGCGTTAGCTTCTAAGGCTGTAGCTTTTAGCTGTGGTGGAGCAACGCCGTAGAGTGACGCCTAGGTTGCCCGGCACGTAGAAATGACCATTACTTTCACAATGTTTGCAATTATTCATTTTATACGATGGTAAACTGTTGTACTTATATTGCATTTTATTCTTCTGGCGTTGACTTCTTAGGCCCTAACTGTTCGTTCTGGTGGAACGACGCCCTAGAGTGAAACCTAGGTTGCCAGGAACGTAGAAATGACCATTACTTTCACACTGTTTGCAAATATACATTATATACGATGGAAAAGCTGTTGTATTTATATCGTATTTTATGCTTCTGGCGTTGACTTCTTAGGCCCTAACTACTCCATCTGGTGGAACAACGCTCAAGAGTGATGCCTATGGTGCCCGGAACGTAGAAATGTCCATTACCTTCACGCTTGCTGCAATTATTCCTGTTATACGATGAAAAAACTGTTGAATTTTTATTGCATTTTATGCTTCAGGCGTTGACTTCTACCGCCGTAGCTATTTGATGTGGTGGAGTAATGCTCTAGAGTGAAACCTGGGTTACCCGGATCGTAGAAATGACCATCACTTCCACACTGGTTGCAATTATTCCTGTTATACAATGGAAAAGCTGTTGTATTTTTATTTCATTTTATGCTTCGGGCATTGACTTCTAAGGCCCTAACTATTCAATTTGTTGGAGCAACGCCCTAGGGTGAAGCCTAGGTTGCCCGGAACGTAGAAATGACCATAACTTTCACACTGGATGCTATTGTTCGTTCTATACGATGGAAGAACTGTTATATTTATTATGTATCTTATGCTTCTGGCGTTGACTTCTTAGGCCCTAACAATTCGATCTGGTGGAGCATCGTCCTAGAGTGAAGCCTAGGTTGCCCGGAACGTAGAAATGACCATAACTTTCACACAGGTTACCATTATTCGTTTTATACGATGGAAAAGCTGTTGTATTTATATCGTATTTTATGCTTCTGGCGTTGACTTCTTAGGCCCTAACTACTCCATCTGGTGGAACAACGCTCAAGAGTGATGCCTATGGTGCCCGGAACGTAGAAATGTCCATTACCTTCACGCTTGCTGCAATTATTCCTGTTATAAGATGAAAAAACTGTTGTATTTTTATTTCATTTTATGCTTCGGGCATTGACTTCTAAGGCCCTAACTATTCAATTTGTTGGAGCAACGCCCTAGGGTGAAGCCTAGGTTGCCCGGAACGTAGAAATGACCATAACTTTCATACTGGTTGCAATTATTCGTTTTATACGATGGAAAAACTGTTTTATTTATATTGTATTTTATGCTTCTGGCGTTGACTTCTAAGGCACTAACCATTCGATCTGGTGGAGCAACGCCCTAGAGTGAAGCCTAGGTTGCCCGGTGCGTAGAAATGACGTTAACTTTCATACCGGTTGCAATTATTCGTTTTATACGATGGAAAAACTGTTGTATATTTGTCGTATTTTAAGCTTCGGGCGTTCACTTCTATGGCCCTACCTATTCGATCTGGTGGAGCAACACCCTACAGTGAAGCCTAGTTTGTCCGGAACGTAGATATGACCATAACCTTCACACAGGTTGCAATTATTCGTTCTATACGATTGAAAGACTGTTGTATTTATATCGTATTTTATGCTTCTGGCGTTGACTTCTTAGGCCGCAACTATTCCATCTGGTGGAACAACGCCCTAGGGTGAAGCGTAGGTTGCCCGGAAAGTAGAAATGACCATAACTTTCACACTGGTAGCAATTATTCTTTTTATACGATGGAAAGACTGTTCTATTTATTTTGTATTTTATGCTTCCGGCGTTGACTTCTAAGGCCCTAACTATTCAATCTGTTGGAGCAACGCCCTAGGGTGAAGCCTAGGTTGCCCGGAAAGTCGAAATGACGTTAACATTCATATTGGTTGCAATTATTCGTTTTATAAGATGGAAAAACTGTGGTATTTATATTGTATTTTATGCATCGGGCGTTGACTTCTAAGGCCCTAGCTATTCCATCTGGTGGAGCAACAGCCTAGAGTGAAGCCTAGGTTGCCCGGAACGTAGAAATGACCATAACTTTCACACTGTATGCCATTATTCGTATTATACGACGGAAAAGCTGTTGTATTTATTTCGTATTTTATGCTTCTGGCGTTGACTTCTTAGGCCCCAACTATTCCATCTGGTGGAGCAACCCCCTATGGTGAAGCCTAGGTTGCCCGGAACGTAGAAAAGACCATAACTTTCACACTGGAAATAATTATTCGTTTTATACATGGAACAGCTGTTCCATTTATTTTATATTTTATGCTTCGGGCGCTGACCTCTAAGGCCCTAACTATTCGATCTGGTGGAGCAACGGCCTAGAGTGAAGCCTAGGTTGCCCGGAGCGTAGAAATGTCCATATCATTCACACTGTTTGCAATTATTCATTTTATACGATGGCAATGCTGATGTATTTATATCGTATTTTATGCTTCGGGCGTTGACTTTTTAGGCCCTAACACTTCGATCTGGTGGAGGAACGCTCTACAGTGAAGCCTATGTTGCCCGGAACGTAGATATGACCATAACCTTCACACAGGTTGCAATTATTCCTTTTATACGATGGAAAAGCTGTTCTATTTATATCGTATTTTATGCTTCTGGCGTTGACTTCTAAGGCCCTAGCTATTCGATCTAGTGGAGCAACGCCCTCGAGTGAAGCCTAGGTTGCCCGGAACGTAGAAATGACAATCACTTTCAAACTGGTTGCAATTAATCCTGTTATACGATGGAAAAACAGTTGTATTTATATTGCATTTTATGCTTCTGGCGTTCACTTCCTAGGCCCTAACTATTCGATCTGGTGGATCAACGGCCTAGGGTGAAGCCTGGGTTGCCCGGAACGTAGAAATGACCATAACTTTTACACTGGTAGCAATTATTCGTTTTATACAATGGAAAAACTGTTCTATTTATCTTGTATTTAATGCTTCGGGCGTTGGCTTCTAAGGCCCTAACTGTTTGATCTGGTGGAGCAACGCCCTAGAGTGAAGCCTAGGTTGCCCGGAACGTAGAAATGACCATAACTTTCTCACTGGCTGCTATTATTCGTTTTATACGATGGAAAAACTGTTATATTTATATTGTATTTTATGCTTCTGGCGTTGACTTCTTAGGCCCTAACTATTCGATCTGGTGGAGCAATACCTCAGAGTTAAGTCTAGGATGCCCGAAACGCCGAAACGATCATTACTTTCACGCTTGTTGCAATTATTCCTGTTATACCATGAAAAGACTGTTGTATTTTTATTGTATTTTGTGCCTCAGGCGTAGGCTTCTAAGACCGTAGCTATTCGATATGGTGGAGCACCGGCCTAGAGTGAAGCCTAGGTTGCTCGGAACGTAGAAATGACCACTTCTTTCACACTGTTTGCAATTATTCATTTAATATGAAGGAAAAGCTGTTGTATTTATAACGTATTTTATGCTTCGGGCGTTGAGTTCTTAGGCCCTAACATTTCGAACTGGTGGAGCAACGCCCTAGAGTGTAGCCTAGGTTGGTCGGAATGTAGAAATGACCATAACTTTCACACTGGTTGCAATTATTCCTGTTATAGGATGGAAAGACTGTTGTATTTTTATTGTATTTTATGCTTCAGGTGTTGACTTTTGAGGCCGTAGCTATTCGATATGGTGGAAGAACGACATAGAGTGAAGCCTAGGTTGCCCGGTACGTAGAAATGACCATAACTTTGACACTGGTTGCTATTATTCGTTTTATATGATGGAAAAACTGTTGTATTTATATTGTACTTTATGCTTCTGGCGTTGCCTTCTTAGGCCCTAGCTGTTGGATCTGGTGGAACAACGCCCTAGAGTGAAGCCTAGGTTGTCCGGAACGTAGAAATGACCATAATTTTCACACGGGTTGCAATTATTCCTGTTATAGGATGGAAAGACTGTTGTATTTTTATTGTATTTTATGCTTCAGGCGTTGACTTTTGAGGCCGTAGCTATTCGATATGGTGGAAGAACGACATAGAGTGAAGCCTAGGTTGCCCGGTACGTAGAAATGACCAACACTTTCAAACTGGTTACAATTATTCCGGTTATATGATGGAAAAGCTGTTGTATTTTTATTGCATTTTATGCTTCGGACATTGACTTCTAAGGCCCTAACTATTCAATCTGTTGAAGCAACGCCCTAGGGTGTAGCCTATGTTGCCCGGAAAGTAGAAATGACCACAACTTTCATACTGGTTGCAATTACTCGTTTTATATGATGGAAAAACTGTTGTATTTATATTGTATTTTATGCTTCTAGCGTCCACTTCTTAGGCCCTAACTATTCGATCTGGTGGAACAACGCCCTCGGGTGAAGCCTAGGTTGCCCGGAACGTAGAAATGACCATAACTTTTACACTGGTAGCAATTATTCGTTTTATACGATGGAAAAACTGTTCTATTTATTTTGTATTTTATGCTTCGGGCGTTGACTTCTAAGGCCCTAACGGTTTGATCTGGTGGAGCAACGCCCTAGAGTGAAGCCTAGGTTGCCCGCAACGTGGAATGACCATTACTTTCGCAATGTTTGCAATTATTCATTTTATACGATGGAAAAACTGTTGTACTTATATTGTATTTTTGCTTCTGGCGTTGACTTCTTAGGCCCTAACAATTCGATCTGGTGGAACAACGCCCTAGAGTGAAGCCTAGGTTGCCTGGAAAGTACAAATGACCATCACTTTCACACGGGTTGCAGTTATTCCTGTTATAGGACTGAAAGACTGTTGTATTTTTATTGTATTTTATGCTTCTGGCGTTGTCTTCTGAGGCCGTTGCTGTTCGATGTAGTGGAAGAACGCCATAGAGTGAAGCCTAGGTTGCACGGAACGTAGAAATGACCATAACTTTCATACTGGTTGCAATTATTCGTTTTTTACGATGGAAAAACTGTTATATTTATATTGTATTTTATGCTTCTGGCGTTGACTTATAAGGCACTAACTATTCGATCTGGTGGAGCAACACCCTAGAGTGAAGCCTAGTTTGCACGGAACGTAGAAATGACCATCACTTTCAAACTGGTTGCAATTATTCCTGTTATATGATGGAAAAACTGTTGTATTTATATTGTATTTTATGCTTCGGGCGTTGACTGCTAAGGCCCTAACTATTCAATCTGTTGGATCAACGCCCTAGAGTGAAGCCTAGGTTGCTCGGAATGTAGAAATGACCATAACATTCACGCTGGTTGAAAATATTCGTTTAATACGGTGGAAAAGCTGTTGCATCTTTATTGTATTTTATGATTCTGGCGTTGACTTCTAAGGCCCTATCTATTCGATCTGGTGGAGCAACGCCCTAGTGTGAAGCCTAGGTTGCCCGGAACGTAGAAATGACCATCACTTTCAAACTGGTTGCAATTAATCCTTTTATACGATGAAAGAACTGTTGTATTTTTATTGCATTTTATGCTTCCGGCGTTGACTTCTAAGGCCCTAACTATTCGATCTGGCGGAACAACGCCCTAGAGTGAAGCCTGCGATGCCCGGAACGTAGAAATGATCATTACCTTCACGCTTGTTGCAATTATTCCTGTTATACCATGAAAAAACTGTTGTATTTTTATTGTATTTTTTGCTTCAGGCGTTGACTTCTAAGATCGTAGCTATGCGATGTGGTGGAGCAACGCCCTAGAGTGACGCCTAGGATGCCTGGAACGTAGAAATGACCATTACTTTCACAATGTATGCAATTATTCATTTTATACGATGGAAAAACTGTTGTACTTATATTGCATTTTATTCTTCTGCCGTTGACTTCTAAGGCCCTAACCATTCGATCTGGTGGTGCAACGGCCTAGAGTGAAGCCTCGGTTGCCCGGAACGTAGAAATGACCATAACTTTCACACTGGAAACAATTATTCATTTTATACATGGAACAGCTGTTCTATTTATTTTGTATTTTATGCATCGGGCGTTGACTTCTAAGGCCCTACCTATCCGATCTGGCGGAGCAACGAACTCGAGTGAAGCCTAGGTTGCCCGTAACGTAGAAATGACCATTACTTTCACAATGTATGCAATTATTCATTTTATACGATGGAAAAACTTTTGTACTTATATTGCATTTTGTTCTTCTGGCGTTGACTTCTTAGGCCGTAACTATTCGATCTGGCGGAACAACGCCCTAGAGTGAAGCCTGCGATGCCCGGAACGTAGAAATGATCATTACCTTCACGCTTGCTGCAATTATTCCTGTTATACGATGAAAAAACTGTTGTATTTTTATTGCATTTTTCGCTTCAGGCGTTGACTTCTAAGATCGTAGCTATTCGATGTGGTGGAGCAACGCCCTAGAGTGACGCCTAGGTTGCCTGGAACATGGAAATGACGATAACTTTCACACTGATTGCAATTATTCGTTTTATACGATGGAAAAACTGTTGCATCTTTATCGTATTTTATGCTTCTGGCGTTGACTTCTTAGGCCGTAACTACTCGATCTGGTGGAGCAACGCCCTGGAGTGAAACCTGGGTTGCCGGGAACGTAGAAATGACCACTACCATCACACTGGTTGCAAATTATTCCTGTTATACGATGGAAAAACTGTTGCATCTTTATTGTATTTTATGCTTCTGGCGTTGACTTCTTAGGCCCTAACTATTCGATCTGGTGGAACAACGCCCTAGGGTGAAGCCTAGGTTGCCCGGAACGTAGAAATGACCATAGCTTTTACACTCGTAGCAATTATTCGTTTTATACAATGGAAAAACCGTTCGATTTATTCTGTATTTTATGCTTCGGGCGTTGACTTCTAAGGCCCTAACTATTCAATCTGCTGGAGCAACGCCCTAGGGTGAAGCCTAGGTTGCTCGGAATGTAGAAATGACCATTACTTTCACACTGTTTGCAATTATTCCTTTTATACGATGGAAAAACTGTTGCATCTTTATCGTATTTTATGCTTCTGGCGTTGACTTCTTAGGCCGTAACTATTCGATCTGGTGGAGCAACGCCCTGGAGTGAAGCCTGGGTTGCCCGGAACGTAGAAATGACCACTGCTATCACACTGGTTGCAAATTATTCCTGCTATACGATGGAAAAACCGTTGTATTTTTAATGCATTTTTTGCTTCTGGCGTTCACTTCTTAGGCCCTACCTATTCGATCTGGTGCAACTACGGTCTAGGGTGAAGCCTAGGTTGCCCGGAACGTAGAAATGACCATAACTTTCACACTGGTTGCAATTATTTGTTTTATACGATGGAAAAGCTGTTGTATTTATATCGTATTTTATGCTTCTGCCGTTGACTTCTTAGGCCCTATCTCTTCGATTTGGTGGAGCAACGCCTCAGAGTTAAGCCTAGGATGCCCGAAATGTCGAAATGGTGATTACTTTCGCACTGGTTGCAATTAGTCATGCTATACGATGGAAAATCAGTTGCATTTTTATTGTATTTTATGCTTCGGGCGTTAGCTTCTAAGGCTGTAGCTTTTAGCTGTGGTGGAGCAACGCCGTAGAGTGACGCCTAGGTTGCCCGGCACGTAGAAATGTCCATTACTTTCACAATGTTTGCAATTATTCATTTTATACGATGGTAAACTGTTGTGCTTATATTGCATTTTATTCTTCTGGCGTTGACTTCTTAGGCCCTAACTGTTCGTTCTGGTGGAACGACGCCCTAGAGTGAAACCTAGGTTGCCAAGAACGTAGAAATGACCATTACTTTCACACTGTTTGCAAATATACATTATATACGATGGAAAAGCTGTTGTATTTATATCGTATTTTATGCTTCTGGCGTTGACTTCTTAGGCCGCAACTATTCCATCTGGTGGAACAACGCCCTAGGGTGAAGCGTAGGTTGCCCGGAAAGTAGAAATGACCATAACTTTCACACTGGTAGCAATTATTCTTTTTATACGATGGAAAGACTGTTCTATTTATTTTGTATTTTATGCTTCCGGCGTTGACTTCTAAGGCCCTAACTATTCAAGCTGTTGGAGCAACGCCCTAGGGTGAAGCCTAGGTTGCCCGGAAAGTCGAAATGACGTTAACATTCATATTGGTTGCAATTATTCGTTTTATAAGATGGAAAAACTGTGGTATTTATATTGTATTTTATGCATCGGGCGTTGACTTCTAAGGCCCTAGCTATTCCATCTGGTGGAGCAACAGCCTAGAGTGAAGCCTAGGTTGCCCGGAACGTAGAAATGACCATAACTTTCACACTGTATGCCATTATTCGTATTATACGACGGAAAAGCTGTTGTATTTATATCGTATTTTATGCTTCTGGCGTTGACTTCTTCGGCCCCAACTATTCCATCTGGTGGAGCAACCCCCTAAGGTGAAGCCTAGGTTGCCCGGAACGTAGAAATGACCATAACTTTCACACTGGAAATAATTATTCGTTTTATACATGGAACAGCTGTTCCATTTATTTAATATTTTATGCTTCGGGCGCTGACCTCTAAGGCCCTAACTATTCGATCTGGTGGAGCAACGGCCTAGAGTGAAGCCTAGATTGCCCGGAGCGTAGAAATGTCCATATCATTCACACTGTTTGCAATTATTCATTTTATACGATGGCAATGCTGATGTATTTATATCGTATTTTATGCTTCGGGCGTTGACTTTTTAGGCCCTAACACTTCGATCTGGTGGAGGAACGCTCTACAGTGAAGCCTATGTTGCCCGGAACGTAGATATGACCATAACCTTCACACAGGTTGCAATTATTCCTTTTATACGATGGAAAAGCTGTTCTATTTATATCGTATTTTATGCTTCTGGCGTTGACTTCTAAGGCCCTAGCTATTCGATCTAGTGGAGCAACGCCCTCGAGTGAAGCCTAGGTTGCCCGGAACGTAGAAATGGCAATCACTTTCAAACTGGTTGCAATTAATCCTGTTATACGATGGAAAAACAGTTGTATTTATATTGCATTTTATGCTTCTGGCGTTCACTTCCTAGGCCCTAACTATTCGATCTGGTGGATCAACGGCCTAGGGTGAAGCCTGGGTTGCCCGGAACGTAGAAATGACCATAACTTTTACACTGGTAGCAATTATTCGTTTTATACAATGGAAAAACTGTTCTATTTATCTTGTATTTAATGCTTCGGGCGTTGGCTTCTAAGGCCCTAACTGTTTGATCTGGTGGAGCAACGCCCTAGAGTGAAGCCTAGGTTGCCCGGAACGTAGAAATGACCATAACTTTCTCACTGGCTGCTATTATTCGTTTTATACGATGGAAAAACTGTTATATTTATATTGTATTTTATGCTTCTGGCGTTGACTTCTTAGGCCCTAACTATTCGATCTGGTGGAGCAATACCTCAGAGTTAAGTCTAGGATGCCCGAAACGCCGAAACGATCATTACTTTCACGCTTGTTGCAATTATTCCTGTTATACCATGAAAAGACTGTTGTATTTTTATTGTATTTTGTGCCTCAGGCGTAGGCTTCTAAGACCGTAGCTATTCGATATGGTGGAGCACCGGCCTAGAGTGAAGCCTAGGTTGCTCGGAACGTAGAAATGACCACTTCTTTCACACTGTTTGCAATTATTCATTTAATATGAAGGAAAAGCTGTTGTATTTATAACGTATTTTATGCTTCGGGCGTTGACTTCTTAGGCCCTAACATTTCGAACTGGTGGAGCAACGCCCTAGAGTGTAGCCTAGGTTGGTCGGAATGTAGAAATGACCATAACTTTCACACTGGTTGCAATTATTCCTGTTATAGGATGGAAAGACTGTTGTATTTTTATTGTATTTTATGCTTCAGGCGTTGACTTTTGAGGCCGTAGCTATTCGATATGGTGGAAGAACGACATAGAGTGAAGCCTAGGTTGCCCGGTACGTAGAAATGACCATAACTTTGACACTGGTTGCTATTATTCGTTTTATACGATGGAAAAACTGTTGTATTTATATTGTACTTTATGCTTCTGGCGTTGCCTTCTTAGGCCCTAGCTGTTGGATCTGGTGGAACAACGCCCTAGAGTGAAGCCTAGGTTGTCCGGAACGTAGAAATGACCATAATTTTCACACGGGTTGCAATTATTCCTGTTATAGGATGGAAAGACTGTTGTATTTTTATTGTATTTTATGCTTCAGGCGTTGACTTTTGAGGCCGTAGCTATTCGATATGGTGGAAGAACGACATAGAGTGAAGCCTAGGTTGCCCGGTACGTAGAAATGACCAACACTTTCAAACAGGTTACAATTATTCCGGTTATATGATGGAAAAGCTGTTGTATTTTTATTGCATTTTATGCTTCGGACATTGACTTCTAAGGCCCTAACTATTCAATCTGTTGGAGCAACGCCCTAGGGTGTAGCCTATGTTGCCCGGAAAGTAGAAATGACCACAACTTTCATACTGGTTGCAATTACTCGTTTTATATGATGGAAAAACTGTTGTATTCATATTGTATTTTATGCTTCTAGCGTCCACTTCTTAGGCCCTAACTATTCGATCTGGTGGAACAACGCCCTCGGGTGAAGCCTAGGTTGCCCGGAACGTAGAAATGACCATAACTTTTACACTGGTAGCAATTATTCGTTTTATACGATGGAAAAACTGTTCTATTTATTTTGTATTTTATGCTTCGGGCGTTGACTTCTAAGGCCCTAACGGTTTGATCTGGTGGAGCAACGCCCTAGAGTGAAGCCTAGGTTGCCCGCAACGTGGAATGACCATTACTTTCGCAATGTTTGCAATTATTCATTTTATACGATGGAAAAACTGTTGTACTTATATTGTATTTTTGCTTCTGGCGTTGACTTCTTAGGCCCTAACAATTCGATCTGGTGGAACAACGCCCTAGAGTGAAGCCTAGGTTGCCTGGAAAGTACAAATGACCATCACTTTCACACGGGTTGCAGTTATTCCTGTTATAGGACTGAAAGACTGTTGTATTTTTATTGTATTTTATGCTTCTGGCGTTGTCTTCTGAGGCCGTTGCTGTTCGATGTAGTGGAAGAACGCCATAGAGTGAAGCCTAGGTTGCACGGAACGTAGAAATGACCATAACTTTCATACTGGTTGCAATTATTCGTTTTTTACGATGGAAATACTGTTATATTTATATTGTATTTTATGCTTCTGGCGTTGACTTATAAGGCATTAACTATTCGATCTGGTGGAGCAACACCCTAGAGTGAAGCCTAGTTTGCACGGAACGTAGAAATGACCATCACTTTCAAACTGGTTGCAATTATTCCTGTTATATGATGGAAAAACTGTTGTATTTATATTGTATTTTATGCTTCGGGCGTTGACTGCTAAGGCCCTAACTATTCAATCTGTTGGATCAACGCCCTAGAGTGAAGCCTAGGTTGCTCGGAATGTAGAAATGACCATAACATTCACGCTGGTTGAAAATATTCGTTTAATACGGTGGAAAAGCTGTTGCATCTTTATTGTATTTTATGATTCTGGCGTTGACTTCTAAGGCCCTATCTATTCGATCTGGTGGAGCAACGCCCTAGTGTGAAGCCTAGGTTGCCCGGAACGTAGAAATGACCATCACTTTCAAACTGGTTGCAATTAATCCTTTTATACGATGAAAGAACTGTTGTATTTTTATTGCATTTTATGCTTCCGGCGTTGACTTCTAAGGCCCTAACTATTCAATCAGTTGGAGCAACGCCCAAGGGTGAAGCCTAGGCTGCCCGGAAAGAAGAAATGACGTTAACTTTCATACTGGTTGCAATTATACGTTTTATACGATGGAAAAACTGTTGTATTTATATTGCATTTCATGCTTCTGGCGTTGACTTCTTAGGCCCTAACTATTTGATCTGGTGGAGCACCGCCCCAGAGTGAAGCCTAGGTTGGCCGGAACGTAGAAATGACCATTACATTCACACTGATAGCAAATATACATTATATACGATGGAAAAACTGTTGTACTCATATTGTATTTTATTCTTATGGCGTTGAATTCTAAGTCCCTAGCTATTCGATCTGGTGGAGCAACGACCTAGAGTGAAACCTAGGTTACCCGGAACGTAGAAATGACCATTACTTTAACAATGTCTGCAATTATTCCTGTTACACGATGGAAAAACTGTTGCACCTTTATTGTGTTTTATGCTTCTGGCGTTGACTTCATAGGCCCTAACTATTCGATCTGGTGGAGCAACGTCCTAGAGTGAAGCCTAGGTTGACCGGAACGTAGGACATACCATTACCTTCACACTGGTTGCAATTATTCCTGTTATACGATGGAAAAACTGTTGCACCTTTTTTGTATTTTATGCTTCTGGCGTTGACTCCGTAGGCCCTAACTATTCGATCTGGTGGAGCAACGTCCTAGAGTGAAGCCTAGGTGGACCGGAACGTAGAAATGACCATAACTTTCACACTGGTTACCATTATTCGTTTTATACGATGGAAAAGCTGTTGTATTTATATCGTGTTTTATGCTTCTGGCGTTCACTTTTAAGGCCGTAGCTATTAGATGTGGTGGAGCAACGCCTTAGAGTGTCGCATAGGTTGCCCGGAACGTAGAAATGACCATTACTTTCACAATTTTTGCAAATATTCATTTTATACGATGGAA